>NC_054745.1:25831125-26081125 GCF_018143015.1 Lytechinus variegatus | reverse complement strand
AATCAAAGGGCAGACATAATCCCCTTCCATTGTTTATGTTGTGCGCAAAAAAAACTCTTTCGTCCATGTGGTTTTTCGGGCCTTTTTGGCACATCCCGCCCCCTCTTTCTCCTCTCCCTTTTCCTCTCCCCGCTCTCTTGCACTCCGCTCATTGCACTGTGCGATATCCAGAATCATGACTGGGCGAGTTTAATTTGAGGTAGGTGTGTTTGCTAGCACATGCGTAGATCTTTCTCCTTGTTCGAGTTTATTGGGATTATGCATAACCAAGATCGTCGATATCGCGTCGGAAGCAGGCATTGCCAGGCAAGATCGAACATGACAAGAAAAATGTAAGCTGCTGTGATGGTTTTTTTTTGTGTGATTTAATATTTCATATAAAAAAATAGGAATAGTTGAATTTTGCTTAACTTTTTTTAAAAGTTAAATCTTGTCCGAATCATCATCGCTTTCTCGGCGCTTGCTTCCCCCGCGTATCATCGGTTCTCATACAGGCAGCGCCATGCGCCTCAATGGCATAAAAATAACAGCAGTCAAAGTTTCAAAGAAATATGATTTAATTTTTCGGGTACCCGGTCCCCGCCCGTTTTTTCCCACTCAAACCCGGTTTGGGGAAAACCCGTGATGACTCAGGCCTAGTGTGGAGGGTATTTTATGGAATTTGTCAGCACTGACTAAATTGCCAGCTCTATTTCACTGAAACCTTTGTCAATGATCGGCTGAGAAGCACTAGTCTCTGAGTGTTACCACGGTAACTGTTGGAGCTTACAACTTTCATGAAACACCCCACCTCCCCCTTCCCCCTGATGATGATAATGGTGATAATGATATGGAAGAAGATGATTGTGTGACTGGGAAAAAATTTACAATTGTTGTGAATTAATGAAAGCATATTGATGTAAACTGTATACTTCTAGCCAAAATTAAAACTGCCTTAATAACTGGAGCTAATCAGTGTTTCTTCAAAATTGGTATGTGACAATACAATAATGAATTATGTAATTGGGTAAAGGTATTAATTTGTTGCTGATTTAAGGAATGAAAGCAGATTGATTTTAGATAATAAAAAAAGTTGTGGAAATCTATTTGAGTTTGACCATGATTTTTATTCAGGTAAAAAAGAGAATGCCTCAAGGGATGTTGATGATGAAAGCTCAGATGATTATGATGATGCAGATGATGATGATGATGAAGACGAGGACGACGATGATGAAGAGGATTACGATGATGAAGATGAGGAGGAGGATGAGGAAGATGGAGGTATCGAAGGCTTCTCTCAAATAAATGCCTCCGAGGAGATAGAGAAAGGAAAGGCAGTTCAGTCACAGCTAGGTTAGTAAAAAGTTACTTTTATGATTTTTTTTTGGGGGGGGGGCAAGTAACACCCACTAAAGGGTCAGGGCCATATGGGGGCAGGGGGCCTTTTCATAAAGCTGTTCGTAAGTTAAGAGCGACTTTAAGAACGACTGGTGATCCTTTCTTGTGGTAAATGGTATATCCATTGGCGATAGTTTAGCGCGTAAGAAAGGATCACCAGTTGTTATTAAAGTTGCTCTTAACTTCCGAACAACTTTATGAAACGGCCCCCAGGTGGGTGTTTCATAAAGCTGATCGTAAGATAGGAACGACTTTACGTACAACTGGAACATGTTCTTGACCATAACTCAATTACACAGGGATATCACATAGCACAAGAAAGGATCACCAGTCATGCTTAAAGTCATTCCTGTCTTACGATCAGCTTCATGAAACAAACCACCTCGTTTGCGTTTTCAAGTAGTAAGGAAAAATAGAAAAGAAAAAAAGAGATAAAATGGAAGAAAGAAGAAAGAAAAGTAATAATAATATGGTGCATTCATATAACGCAGCTACTATAATTGCATATACTCTAGTACTGCACTTGATACTTGGTATCATATTATTACCCCGGCCGTAGCTGAGCCGCCATATAGGTGCTAAAGTTCAAGGAATAAATCCTACCGGGTACCCATTTACTTCACCTGGGTCAAGAGCAGCACAATGTGGGTAAATTTCTTGCTGAAGGAAAACACACCATGACTGGGATTTGAACCCACGTCCCTCTTATTGAAAGAGGAGAGTCGTAACCATTAGACCATGATGCCCTCACAACTTTACTAAAGTCTATAAAAAATGACAGGTTTGGGGCTTTCAGTAGCTTTAAGCCTTTACTTATTGAAAATTATGTTTCATGAAATTCTTCCCTCTAGTCAGGTCCAGATTTTTAAAAATGCGCTCAGAAAAAGTGCTTTAGGCATTTTGTGTTAATGCTGATTTATCAATTGTTCTAAGGTAATTCAGGGGTGCTGAATCCAAAAATGCTGTTTGCCAAACTTGATTCCGACGTTTTCATCCTCAAATTGGCAAAAAACAAAATGGCGGCATTTTTAATGCAGTTTCCTATATTAAACAATTTTTATGGTTGATTATATTTCAAAACTTGTGATCTACACGTTATTTTTGATACCAAGGGTTGCAAACATAATGTGTCCGATTGATTCGTCAACCATCTTTATTTCCAAAATGGCTGCCATGATTTACAGCTGCTGATTTGATAAATAATATGGCCAAATGTTTGATAATTTAGGGGCGATGCTGGCATATTCACATTGTGATATCTTTAACGTGTCCGCCATTTTTTCCTCGCCTGCATAGCAGAAGCAAGATATGGACGTCGCTTTTCCGACGGCGGCGGCGGCGAAGTCAACATCAAATCTTAACCGAGGTTAAGATTTTGAAATTTCACAACTTTTAGGGTTTAGTCTATTTCATGAAACTTAGGCATGTTAGGATTAAACAAAGTCTAATGACACAGGTTATAGTTACAAAACGTTGTCAAGGTTACCTAAAAATCCAACATAGCGTCCACAACGGCAGTCGTTGTACCATCAACTCCAAAAATTAAGTAAATCCTCAAAATAAAAATCATCAAAAAGCTTTCAAGGCAAATAATGAATCTGGACATGTTTATAAGATAGTCAGTGAGTGTGTCAGAGAATCCAAGATTACCTTCCAAAATGGTGTCTATATATGGACGTTGTAACTTTGAAACGGTCCAAATTCACATAATATCCACCTGGTAGAAATAACATTGGGGTCTACCGAGAATAAATTAAAACATATAAAAAATCATGATTCCAAAGGGAAAAATTACATTGGAAAAATTTCAAGTTTTATCAGTGGTGCAGTTTTGCCCCAAAAATGATGATGGCTTTAAAAATAGTTGCTTTTCTTAAAAATCTGACTGAAAGGTTTATATACAATGTAAAAACGTTTTGCAGTGCCTTTCTCATGATTTCAAGGGTCATATGATATAGGTGAAGACGGATTACAAGGACACACTGTCGTCCATTTTGTCAAAAAATTGAAGAACGCTCCAAAAATTACTTTCAAATTGGCCACCATTGTTACAAAAATGTCAATACTTCATATCCCATCTAGTGCCACTATTTTGGTGTCTCTGTTTCTATAAGACTCATGAAAATATGTTTTACAAGAATTAGTGACATAATTAGGTGGTGGTGCAACAATAAGTAAACATCCAAAAACAAACTTTAAGAAATAAGGTAAAATTTCACCTAAAAATTTCCATAATTCTCTGATAAGTATTTCAAGACACATCATTTTTGTGCTTAGGACTATCCTATGGATTCATGATAAGGGGACAGCAGTCATTTTCACGCAATTTTAGAAGTCGCTTTGGACTTTTTACAACGAAAAGGAAACTGATTATCCTTTTTATTTGTTCCGATTTATCATGTCAGCCTTCAAATCACAATAGTGTAGATTTTGTTCACCTAATTATGACTATGTTTAGCTGATAGAAGTCTTTTTAGACTCATTTTAAAAGCCAACTTTCAATAATAGGCAAAATGAACAGCTTCATACCATTGTAAAAGTATTATTCAACCCTTGAAACCGTAGTGTAGACACCAACATCATATCTCCCAGATGGATTCTAAATAGATTATGTCAATTTTTGTCTCACCTGCGAAGCAAAGTGAGACTATAGGCGCCGCTTTTCCGACTGCGGCGGCGGCGTCAAATCTTAACCTGAGGTTAAGTTTTTGAAATGACGTTATAACTTAAAAAGTATATGGACCTAGTTAATAAAACTTGGCCATAAGGTTAATCAAGTATTACTGAACATCTTATTAGAGTTTCATGTCACATGACTAAGGTCAAAGGTCATTTAGGGTCAATGAACTTAGACCATGTTGGAGGAATCAACATCGAAATCTTAACCTGAGGTTAAGTTTTTGAAATGTCATAACTAAGGAAATATATGGACCTAGTTCATGAAACTTGGACATAAGGTTAATCAAGTATCACTGAATATCCTGCATGAGTTTCACATCACATGACCAAGGTCAAAGAACTTTGGCCGAATTGGGGATATCTGTTGAATTCCCATCATAACTTTGAAAGTTTATGGATCTGATTCATGAAACTTGGAAATAATAGTAATCAAGCATCACTAAAAATTTTGTGCAAGTTTCAGGTCCTATGATTAAGGTCAAAGGTCATTTAGGGTCAATGAACTTTGGCCGAATGGGGGTATCTGTTGAATTACCATCATAACTTTGAAAGTTTATTGGTCTAGTTCATTAAACTTGGACATTAGAGTAATCAAGTATCACTGAACATCCTGTGCGCGTTTCAGATCACATGACCAAGGTCAAAGGTCAATGAACTTTGGCCGAATTGGGTTTTTTGTTGAATAACCATCATATCTCTGTAAGTTTATTGGTCTAGTTCATAAAAAGTGGACATAAGAGTAACCATGTATCACTGAACATCTTGTGCGAGTTAGAGTAGTATTCAAAGTCAGCACTGCTGCTATATTGAACCGCGTGATGCAGGTGAGACGGCCAGAGGCATTCCACTTGTTAAGTATCAGCAGCCATTTTAGACTCCTTAATTGGAAGCCGTCTTGGATTTTTAGAAATACAGGACCATTGATTGCCCTTGTAACTAATCCTAATGTATTACTTGACCATTTAAAAAATGGTTAGACAACATAATCATATACCCCAGGTGGATATTAAACAAACTATGACAGTTTTTAGGTAACAATATCCATTTTAGACCCCAATTTTGGAAGCCTTTTTGGATTCTTGGACATGCTGGACCTCTGACTGTCCTTGTAACTTGTCCTTATTTATTAATTGATCCTTTAAACCATGGGTTAAACACTAGAATCATATACCCCGGGCTGATATAAAACTAAACTATGTCACTTTTTCGGTGAGAACGGCCTATATAGACTCCATTTTTGGAAGCCATTATGGATTTTTGGACATAATGTAACTACTAACTGTCCTTGTAACTTGTCCCAATGTAATACTTGACCCTTTAAACCATGCGTTATACTAAAAAATCATATTCTCCAGGCGATTATTAAACAAACTGTGTCAGTTTGTAATTAACGACAGACATTTTATACTCCATTTATGCAAGCCATCCTGGATTTGTGGACATGGAGGACCATAGACTGTCTTTTTTTACTTGTCCCAATGTATTTCTTGACCCATTAAACCATGGGTTAGACACCAACATCATATGCCCAAGGCAGGTATTAAACAAACTATGCCGGGTTTGGGGGTTTTAGATAACAACAGTTATTTTAGACTCCAATTTTGAAAGCCATCTTGGATTTTTGAACATAGTGGACTGTTCACTGTCCTTGTACTGTATTGTAACTTGTCCCGGTTTTACTTCTTGACCCTTGAAATCACCAATGAATAAAACCAAAATAAAAGACACTAAAATACGTAATAGATGAATTATGAATTTTAGGCCATGGCAGCCATTTTTACGCAATCTTGGATTTTCAGTTACCCTGGAGTGCTTATGTTCACTCTTTCCTTTTTCGCCCTCCACCATTGAATACATGTATGCACCGAAAAAGGTGTCTAGGGTAGATAAAGTGCCGGTTATTTTAATTTTCAGTTAATGGCGGCCATCTTAGACGCCATCTTTAAAATAACCACTTTCCCGGATACGGATTTTGGTGGATTTTTAGTATGTTATTTTTCAGATCAAATAGTACCAAAAAATGTTGACAAACATTTTTGTTACAAGTTTTGGGGGTCAGAATAGAGTACAATGGGTGTAGAATGGCGGCCATTTTGTTTTTGCCAATTTGAGGATTTTAACATCAAAATCAAGGTTGGCAAACAGCAAATCTGAACTCAGCGCCCTCAAATTATGTTAAAGCACTTCTCAATTCAGCATTAACACGATTTGCCTAAGGCAGTCCACTTTTCTCAAATCTGGACCTGACTAGTGTGGAGAGATATAGCCTCTGATGATTTTGCTCTTAGCCAAACAGATTCAAGGATGTCAGAAGCTTATAACGAGTGATCAGTAAACATCACTTTTTGTTTTATCAAAATGCTCCCCATTGATAATTTTGCTTTTAGCCAATCAGGTGCAAATTTTTCAGTAGCTTATAACTAAATGAAAATTGCCGAAAATTTTTTCTCTAAGCCAATCATTTCAGTCGCATACATGTACAGCAAATAATGCAAATCATTTACTTTTTCAATGGAATTTTCCCAACATCATTTCTTTCCACAGGATTATGGGATAGCTTCATGGAAAGTCGTATAAAACTGCAGAAGGCCCTACACCTTTCTAACCAGCTCCCTCAATGTCAGACGTTAGACAGGTTCTTAGAAGAGGGGGAGGAGGATGGAGACCTGCCGATTATTCTCAAGAAAAGTATATCTCTTTGTTCAGTATTCTCAACGTAAAGTAAAAAGCCTAACATTCAATTTTAACATTTTCTTTGTAGTATTGTTATTAGAGAAAGGAGGGTAAGAAATAGAAGGAGAAGGAGTAGAAGAGGAGGGAGAAGATGGTGGAATAGAGGAAGAAGAAGAAGCATTATGGGATAGCTTCAAAGAAGGTCATATAAAACGGGCCGCGTAAAGGTTTCCAAAGGGGGGACTGACCATGCAAAAAATCACAATCATATTGTCATGTTAACGTTTTTGTACATGGTTTTGGAATGAAGTGGGGGGCTGAAGCCACCCCTCCCCACTTCAACGGCCCCCGTAAAACTGCAAAAGGCTCTACACCTTTCTTAGCAACTCATTGTCAGACATTAGACAGGTTCTTAGAAGACAGGGAGGATAATGGAGATCTGCCGATTATTCTTAAGAAAAGTATTCAACTCTTTTTTCAATATTCTCAGAAGGAATTGTAAACGTACATTAAGTATTCTTATCCTATATGTACTTTCTACTTTTTGTATATTATCAGAAAGAGTAAGAGTATTTGAAATGTGGTATATGAAATAATAGTAATAGGAGTAGTAGAAGTGGAGAAGGAGGAGACAAAAAAGAATGAAAAGAAGAAGTAAAAATGTAAGAGAATGAGAACAACTTTATTTTCCTCTGTTGATAGGCTGCAATACCGTTTGGAGATGACTCGAAAATAAAAAGGAGAAGAAGAAAATTGACCCAAATGTATATTTATGTAATATTAACAGCTCTATTGAGAGACATCTGAAAATTATCCCTTACAGTGTACATGTAATTACAGCATATGACTTTTGTGTTAGAAATGTTTATTCTTCCTGTGCAGGTGAGAAAGAATTGACTAGACTCATGCAGTCTCTTGTCAGTCTCCAGGATACATTATTACAGCAAAACCCAGAGACACAACACATCATTCATGGAGAAACTCCTGGTAGTCAGTCTATAAAGTGAGTAAACTAGACAACCATATCACACATCTGTATGAAGCTTTTCACACATGATGCATTTGTAACCGAAGAACTGCAGGAAGGAAATGGGGTTTTCTGGCAAGAGGCGAATGCTCCTGGTGGGGCCACTTCCATTGACGAGTGGATACCATGCGTGACCATGGGGTCTCGAAAAGCACCCTAAACAAGTATTTTCCATATTCTGAAAATGCCGCCCTTAACAAGTATTGGCGTGTGAAACCCTACCCTTAACAAATATTGGAAGCAAAACGATACTCTTGACAAGTATTCCCTGAATGGAACCCTAAAGAGTACAGCAATATTTTAATTGGTATGTCACAGACATCCGTCATCGGTTTTACCTTTACCTACATCATTGGGTTTAGTACGGCAAATCGTACTCTAAACACTAACTTAAATAATACTGTTTTGCAACCAAAATTAGGGCATCTTGTGTTTCTTCATAAAATATTCTCTTTCTCTAATCAATCGTTGTTGTATACTTTCACCACTCAGTGCAAACGAAGACGACGATGACGAGGAGATACCCAGCGACCTCGACGACGACGAGCCCAAGACGGCGTCGCCTGCCGTGGAGAGGAAATCACTGAAGCGGAAACTGGATCCCTCGGACTTTGAGGAGCACCTTGCCAAGCATCACAAGAACTTTGAATCATTTAGGAACAATACGATCCAAAAGTGGTATGAAAAGACGAGATTGTCAACAGGAAAGTTGAATAAAAAGGTCAGTTTTATCATGATAATAACAGATAATAATAATAATAATACCAACATGCTTATATAGCGCATATCACTGCCAAATGCGTCCCTATGCGCTTAATTGGATATTATTACCATGGCTTTAGCCTCGCAGCCTTTTACAGCGTGATGGCATTTCAAGGAATAAATTCCTGCCAGGTACCCATTTACCTCACCTGGGTCGAGTGCAGCACAATGTGGATAAATTACTTGCTGAAGGAAATTACGCCATGGCTGGGATAAGATAATGGAACATAATGCGTAATATTTGTGCTTCGTAGCATTTCACATGTAATTGTCATTACTTGCATCCATGACTTAAATGTACGATAAAAAATGATGAAAATCTATCTTGTTGTTCCAAATAGACATGAAATTAAATACTCCGAAAATTTGCTTTACCCAATCGATTGTGGGCCCGGCAGCGCCAGATCAACAAGGCTCTATCCCTTTAATTGTTGAACGCCAAACAGGGTAGCAGCAGCTCCCATCTTTTAACATCTTTTGGTCTGATGCGGCCGGGGTTTGATTGACGTCCTGATTGCGACACGGACGCTCTACCAAAAAGTGTGCTACATGTATCCCTATTCCCTCAGCACATTGGCGTTCACATTATACTCTCCACTTGAGTGGAGAGTATGATGTGAGTGCCTTGCCAAAGGAAATTAGCAGTGGGTAGGACATGAACTCTCAACCCTTAAAGGGGAATGAAATCTTTGGAACAAATAGGCTTGTGTAGAAACAGAAAAATCAAAGAATAAGGATAAAGAAAGTTTGAGAAAAATCGAACAAATAATGAGAAAGTTATGAGCATTTGAATATTGCAATCACTAATGCTATGGAGATCCTCCCATTAGCAATGTGACAAGGATGTGTGATGTCACTGATGAACAACTTTCCCTTTGGTGGACTATAAAATACCCTCAAAATGTCTCTTTTTTATTTTTCTTATGATGATACAAACTCTATCCATGATGTATTCTTAAAAAATATGTATTATATGCCCTCATGTAGACAGAACACATGATCTATGGATAGATGCGATAAAAGAGGCAATTCGAGTGAAATATATACTAAAGAAATGGGGAGAGTTGTTCACAAGTGACATCACACATATTTGTTGCATTGCCAATTTGCCATCTCCATAGCATTAGTGATTGCAATATTCAAATGCTCATAACTTTTTCATTATTTGTCTGATTTTTCTCAAACTTTTGTTGATCTGTTTCTTTGACTGAACCACTACACCACGACTACCTTCACAAGAAATCGAAACCTATAATTGAAGAAAAATAAAATTCCTGAATTAAAACAAAATTACTAATATTTTTATTCAGGTTATGTAAGGTGGCAGTTTGCCTTCTTACATAAAATATTTTTTGACCTTGATTTACTGATTAATGCATATACGTTTTTGAATATTTTTAGTCGATTTTTAAATTCCAAATTGGAGGTCATATTTTTCTTTCTAATTTTTATATTTTATTTTCTCCCAAATTTCTGTATATTCAGTCTTTCAGCGGCTTTGAGAGGTCAGCACTGGTCCAAATCCAGCAGATTTTACAAGATCAGAACCGATTGGTGCAGAGGACGCAGCTAAAGAGATCAGAGTACACTGTCTTGGGTCAAAGGTCACGTGTTTCAAAGAGAGAAGAGGAAAGCCAAGATGAAGAGAAACAAGTAAGCATTATTTGGGAGGTAAAGAGAGTGGAAGAAACTAAGAGAGCAATGGAGAAAAGGAGAGAGAGAGAATGGGAGATTATCTGAGAAGAGGAGGAGAGATGCTAAAGATATAAACAAAATCTTTTTCTTACAAAAAATACTGATTTTCATCCTTTAAAAGACTGAAATGTTCAGGTTGGTATCTATGTAAAGAAATACCGGTATCTATGTATAGTATCATTATTATCATTATTGCTTTTATCATCATCATCAATTATTATTGTTGGTGGTTTTTTTCTTGTTATAAATTGGTATGGGAAAAAAATGTTGTCTGTTAATGCGAACAACTTTTGTGATTGCCTTTACCTCCAGGATGAAGACATACCAGAAATAGCCAACCAACATCTCAAGAACCATGATCCAGAGATCTTTGATGATGATGACTTCTACCATCAGGTATGATAGGCTTGAATTAATCGGCATTCAATCGTCAAATTGGCAACAGTTTTAATTTATACCAGAAAGAGCTGACCAACTTCTGTAGAAAAATGATCTCTGCTTTAAATGATCAGCTTTCAATTACCAAATTGGCAATAATTGCAATTTATGCCAGAAACATTTGATCCACATCTGAAGAAAAATTATCTCATTTAAATTACCATATTTACAATAATTACAATTTTTGCCAGAATCAGTTGATCAACATCTGAAGAAAATGATCTGCTTTAAATTACCAAATTGCAATAATTATTATTTATGCCAGAATCAGTTGATCAACATCTGAAGAAAATGATCTGCTTTAAATTACCAAATTGGCAACAATGATGATTTATGCCAGAAACAGTTGATCAATATCTGAAGAAAAATAATCTCTGCTTTAAATTACCAAAGTGGCAATAATAATAATTTATGCCAGAAACAGTGATCAACGTCTGAAGAAAATGGTCTGCTTTTAATTTCCAAATTGGCAACGGTTATAATGTATACCAGAAACAGTTGACCAGCATGTGAAGAAAAATGATCTGCTTTAGATTACCAAATTGGCAACAGTTATAATTCATTTACTCAGTTACCCAGATTGATTCTATTCTCATAATGATTTGGTTAAAGTGTTACCAAAAAATTGAATTGAAAAAATAACAAACAATGAAATCAAGAAGTCTATTTGTATGTAATATAATACAATAACTGCTGATAATCATAATTTTGTGTATTTCAGCTGCTGCGTGAATTGATAGAAAGGAGAACAAGTTCAACGACTGATCCAATACAACTAACCAGGTGAGTAGTACAGCAAGGAGAGAGAGAGACAGAGCAAGAAGTTTGGTGAATTATGTCATTTGCATACGCTGGGCAAACTGGGCTTGCACACAAATTATAGGGTTGACTTTTGTAATGATTTTGATTATTTCAAGTCATACCTGTATGCCTGGCTTCTCAGAAATAATGTTTCGTACAAAGTTTCTTTGATGGTTGTTTTATGATATTCAAATTTCTTTACTGTTCATGAAGGGAAAATGTTAAAAAATAGATGAGTTTCTTGATTACTTAATGTCACTATTTACTGAAAATTTCTGTGGCATTTTCCCTGTACTTTTACGCAGCAAGCAATAAAAACAAACGATATGGACATTTGAAAAAAAAGCTTTCTTTTCAAAAACCTTAATATCACTCAGTCAAAAGGTCTTACATTTTTACTACGACACTTTCTTAGCAGTTTTAGGTAAGTTCACTTTAGAGCGATTGAGTTCACCACAAAATAAAACAAACGGTTGATAATTACACTGCTCCCCCATGCCTGGGTGATGTGTCTTTCCGACTGCCCTTTTTCTTTAGTTTAGTACATAAAGTAATAAATATTTCATATTTTTATATTTTTGTGTGTAAAAATATGTCACTCATGTAACAGAATAAATTTCAGCATGTATTTATTATCTTACTCAATAAATCAATAGTCAATCCTTTTTTTTACATTCTTGGAGGAAAAACTTTGAATGAACAAATACAAAAAAGAATAATAAAGTAGGGATATGACATCATCAGTTTGCTCATTGCATATTCATGAGAATATGCAGAGACCTGTTTCACCAAAATAATGCAAAACTTTGAAATGTCATAACTTTTGTTATTCCTTGTCCAATTTTGATGAGATTTGAGTGCTTTGTTCCTCTTATTTTACTCTCTCCATTCACAGTCGTGGTCTAGTGGTTACGACTCTTGTCTTTCAATCAGAGGGACATGGGTTCTAATTTTAGCCACGGCGTGTTTTCCTTCAGCAAGAAATTGACCCACGTTGTGCTGCACTCAACCCAGGTGAGGTGAATGGGTACCCGGCAGGATGAATTCCTTACATGCACCAAGCACCTTTAGCAGCTGGAGCTAAAGCCGGAGTAATATGCATTGCGCCTTTGAGTAGGCAACTAGATAAATGGCACCTCATTATTGCTATATATCATTATTCATCCAAAAGAACGACACAATACTAAATTGAAGATGAATACAAAGCCGGAGAACATAACATTTTAATAAGCGGAACATGTTTCGAGGTGTCGCACCTCATCCTCAGCCTGAAAATTATCAACAGAGTCAATGGTATTTATACAGTTAGGATGTCAAGTAAAAATTTCAAGAATGTAGTTACACAGGATTACAAGGTGTGAATTCAATGTTAAATGGAATGAAGTAAAAAATTTACAAGTCTATGGAGTCATCAGATAGGGGTGGGTTAAATTGAATGGATAACATTATTTGGTAATTGTACACCTGTTGTTTTAACTTCATTCCATTTAACATTGAATTCACACCTTATAATCCTGTGCAATTACATTTCTTGAAATTTTTAATTGACATCCTTACTGTATAAATACCAATGACTATTTTCAGGCTGAGGATGAGGTGCGACCCCTCGAACCATGTTCCGCTTATTAAAATGTTATGTTCCAATCATTATTATTATCTTACAGACAATGGTTACAAGTGCAGAAGCTGAGAACCAAGGTCAAGAGACAGGTCGATACCAAGGCAAGCAAAGGAAGAAAAGTCAGGTAATAGATTCATCCGTGAGCATGTTGTGGTCATGTGGTTCTGTCTCTCGTCCTTCGAATAGAGGGTTGTGGGTTCATTGTGAATTGTTTTGCACTCAAATCAGGTGAGGTGAGGCAAAGAATTATTTGTTCTTATTTTCTGAGGCCACTTTCCACACCTCACGGAGTAAATCTGCAACATTGGATAAGCTTGTAATAACATTGCAATGAATGGGGGTTTACAGGACTCCTTTTTTGTGGAGCGTTGTGGCCCAGTGGATTAGTCTTCGGACTTTGAAACAGAGGGTCGTGGGTTCGAATCCCAGCCATGGCGTAATTTCCTTCGGCAAGAAATTTATCCACATTGTGCTGCACTCGACCCAGGTGAGGTGAATGGGTACCGGTAGGAAGTAATTCCTTAAAAAGCTGTGTGCGCTATGAACGCCTAGCTTAGCCGGGTAATATAGGAGCGCCTTGAGCACCTAACAAGGTGGATATGTGCGCAATATAAATTCCGTATATTATTATTATTATTATTATTTTTTAGTTACCACCAGTGTTCTTTTGAGCATTTTAGTCACTAAATCGCCCCTATCCCCCATGAACTTCCTCCCCCCCCTCTGGTAGGGTGAATGGGTACCCAGTTGAATATTTTTTTTAAAGAACTCTTTGCAACAAACATAAATATTATAGTATTATATATACAAATTTAACCACAAATCCTGATATGAATGAAAGAGAACAAAAACTGAAGGTATGGCTTTTGCCAAGTTGCACAGATCTAATCACGGAAATTAACAAAAAATATAATATTACCGTCTATTTAATGAGTTTAATTTTCTGAGATATGGCCTTCATTAAAAGCTAGTTAGTTTCATGGTGCCTGAAGACATATTTACCTCCCATGAACACAATAATAACAGCACATTTACCCAGGGTAGCCACTTCAGTTCCGAAAACTGTTCTCCCAGCAGCCCCTGCTATTGTTATTACCCCGGCTTTAGCACGGCTACCTTAATCGGGCGCTCGAGCATTCAAGGAATTTCTTTCTACCGCTTACCCATTCACCTCACCTGGGTTGAGTGCAGCACAATGTGGATAAAGTTCTTGCAGAAGGAAATTACACCATGGCTGGCATTCGAACCTCCCACGTCCCTCTGTTTCAAAGTCCGGAGACTAATCCACTGGGCCACAACGCTCCATAATACTTTGCCTTAAAGGGGAATGAAACCTTTGGAACAAATAGGCTTGTGTAGAAACAGAAAAATCAAAGAATAAAGAAAGTTTGAGAAAAATCAGACAAATAATGAGAAAGTTATGAGCATTTGAATATTGCAATCACTAATGCTATGGAGATCCTCCTATTGGCAATGCGACAAGGATGTGTGATGTCACTGATGAACAACTTTCCCTTTGGTGGACTATAAAATACCCTCAAAATGTCTCTTTTTGCTTTTTCTTATGATGATACAAACTCTCTATCCATGATGTATTCTTAAAAAATATGTATTACATGCCCTCATGTACAAAGAACACATGATCTATGGATAGATGTGATAAAAGAGGCAATTCAAGTGAAATATATACTAAAGTAATGGGGAGAGTTGTTCACAAGTGACATCACACATCTTTGTCGCATTGCCAATTTGCTATCTCCATAGCATTAGTGATTGCAATATTCAGATGCTCATAACTTTCTCATTATTTGTCTGATTTTTCTCAAACTTTCGTTGATCTGTTTCTTTGATTTTTCTGTTTTCACACAAGCTATCTTGTTCCAAAGGTTTCATTCTCCTTTAATCGTTAGGGACTGGATGTGTAGCAGCATGACTCCCCCTCCCCCGCCCCTAATCGTTAAGGACTGGATGTGTAGCAGCATGACTCCCCCTCCCCGCCCCTAATCGTTAGGGACTGGATGTGTAGCAGCATGACTCCCCCTCCCCCGCCCCTCCTGTTTGGCCTGTGGTTACGATGAAACTAAATCGACTTGTTCCTATCAAATTATTCTTTTTCTTCCCAGATATGTTGTCCATCAGTAGCTAGTTAATTCCATGGCACCTCAAGACCTACATACAAATTCAAATTAAAAAGTTTATTGATATAAAATCCTGACATATAAGGATCATCATCAAAAACAAAGAAACATAAGAAAAAAAAAATAATACAACATAAACATAACATAGTGACAACGAGGTGTTAAAAAAAAAATACAAAGATAAAAAAAAAATAGAAGAAAAATACCAATCTTGGATGCAATGTTAGATGCGAGATACATAAATGCATACAATATAAATACACATAATTACATAATATACCTAAACATTAATACACCCATATACAAATACATAAGTATAATATCATATTTTACTTTCAAGCATCCTAAGTCTCTCCACGTACATATTCCTATAACACATAATTTGCTTATATCCATGTCATTGCTACCTAATATTAATTGGAATTTGTTTTTGTTAGTTATTTTCATAAAATCCGGCAGTACTTCCTTTGACTTGTTAAATAATTTATTTCGGGGTTCTTCAAGGGCCTTACAGTGTACAGTGAAATGGTATTCATCCTCTACAAATGACGAGCAAACAGGGCATATTCTATCGTTTACAGCAATCCTATTATATCTACCTTGTTCTATCATAAGTTTACTATTGCTTATTCTTAACTTTGCAAAATTAGTGAAGTGTGTCTTTTCAATATCTAATAGTAGGTAATTTTCAATCTTATAATCTTTTTTCAGTGTTTTATAGGTTCTTAGTTTATTGC
This sequence comes from Lytechinus variegatus, assembly GCF_018143015.1. Classification (NCBI taxonomy): domain Eukaryota; kingdom Metazoa; phylum Echinodermata; class Echinoidea; order Temnopleuroida; family Toxopneustidae; genus Lytechinus; species Lytechinus variegatus. The sequence goes on along the minus strand of NC_054745.1, from coordinate 26,065,177 downwards.
ATTGGTCATGGGAATGTTGGGTGTTATCGTTGAGACTGTTTTTCCATGATATTATATAACGATCATTGAGTTTGTTCACAATTGCTTTCAGAAGTGCCTTTTTTGAGAAGGTTCCCTGGTTTTCCCATACATGAAGGAAACCGATTTGTTTTAATAATATTCGTATGTATATATATATATATATATATATGTATATCTATGATGAACATAATACCCCCATTTTGATCATAAGAGATTGGGGGGGGGGGTAGCAGCATGGAAACCCCCCCCTTTGATTTCCCTATTAAAGATTAAAATGAAACTAAATCTACGTCTACCTATTAATTGATTTGTTTTTTTTTTCTTCTCAGATATGATGTCCATCAGAAGCTGGTTAGTTTCATGGCTCCGGTGGACACATCCACCATGTTACAGGAGGCAAGGTAAAGTAACAAATTGCTCTTCTGTCTGTTTTGCTACATACCGGTAATTTGGTGCCCTGATGCCCCGGGGGGGCCACTTACATTGACGAGTGGATACCATGCGCGACAAAGGATGTCTTTTTCACGATAGGGCACGTTACGTACGTAACGTGATAAGGGTGTCAAAAACACAAAAATAATGAAAAAAGGGTATCTATTTCGCTAGGAAAATTACGTGTTTAGGGTCGAATTTGTGGGGATGATGAAACAAAATTAAAATGTTTTATAAAGGATGTCCTTTTTGCCCCAACACTTCGTGTTTAGACTCCGATTTGCGCAAGGTGGTAGAGCCGGCGATCCAAAGGATCGTAACAATAAAACATCCTGTACTTGTTTAGGGGTTCATTGTTCAGGGAATATTTGCCAAGAGTATCGTTTTGTTTCCAATACTTGTTAAGGGTAGGGTTTCACACGCCAATACTTGTTAAGGGGTGCATTTTCAGAATATGGAAATTACGTGTTTAGGGTGCTTTTCGAGACCCCATGGTCGCGCATGGTATCCACTCGTGAATGGAAGTGGCCCCCCCCCCCCGGGCCTGATGCTGACCTGCCAACCTTCTACAACCTAAAAATTATTCTTAGAAGGAAAAAGAAAGTGTTTTTTTTTAATTTGTCTCATTTGTCTCAGCATAACAATCACCAGCCTGTTGTAGTGAGATCGGTGAAAAAACATATAGGCCGGGGCGAACATCTGGGCATTTTAATCTCGAGCCCAACCGACCAGCCAATGAAAACTACCAATCTACGACCCGTACAGCAGCACAGCATTTTGGCAAGCCTACAATGCATAATACATTCATGGTTTATTACTCAAATAAACTTGAATTTTTTCTGTAGGATGTACAAGTATTCATTCCCAGACGACTTACTGAAATCAGCATAATTCTTTTATTTTCTGTAAGATGTACCGGAGATCATTCACTCACTCAAATGTTGTTTTTTCTGTAAGATGTACATGTATTCATCCCCAGATGACTTACTAAAATCAGCATAAGTTTTTTATACTCTGTTAGATGTACTGGAAATCATTCACTAATGCAAATTATTATTTTTTTCTGTAGGATGTACATGTATTCATGCATAGACTATTGACCCCAGTAAACTTGATTCTTTTTTTTTCTTCAGGATGGAACTTTTCAAATCCATCTTTGGGCAGAGCCTGACAGAGGAAGAAACGGCAAGATAACATTGACCTTGATAGACACACCAAGTTGCATCTTTATTGTGACATCGCTCATTTCTGTTCTTCCCGACAAGAGCCCTTAATACTTTGTAAAAATGCATTCGGTGTAAATAACGTAAATAATGATGCAAATTACCACAGCAAGCTAAAGTTTATATCATGTACTTTATTTATTTATAGTGATTAAAATTGTTCACATATTTCACCAGATGTAAATGATATACATTATTATATTTACCCAGTTGATCAGGGCCCCGTCTAACAAAGAATTGCGATTGATCCAATCAACCACAACTATGGAAATCCAGCAATGTCATCTCAAAAGCATGTTTGTGCAATGCATTTTCTAGATGTGTCCATTCATACATGTAAATCTCTATTTTTCTTGAGAATTCAGTGTGATTGTCTTTGTTTACAAAGGACATAGTGCACATATCCTTCGGAAAAAATTATGACATTGATGGATTTCCAAATACTTCATGTTTATCGGATCAAAGTAACTCTTTGAAAGACGGGGGCCCAGATGTAAACATTTAGTGTACTGTCTGGTAATAAATATTAAGTAGATTACTAAGGGGTGGTACAAGAAAACATTTGCGATCAATTGCAAATTTCTATTGCAATTTTACAATTGATAGATCATTTTCATCTTAAGAAAATTAGAATACATTGCTTGTTGCAAGAGGCAATCAATTTGGTTGATGCACAATACGGAGCGCCACCTATTGGTTGCAGCAGACAGGCCCGAATTCGCAATGCCTCATGGGGGAAAAAGACATTGAAATCAATCTCTGTGGGGTGCGCTGCATGCATGTGACTCGGCCGGCTTGCATATGCAGTTGAGGGGGGAGAAAAATTTGCCACAAATCCTATGAATTCTTCCTCCCTTTTGCCACGGTTTTCTTTGAAAGATTTGTGAATGATACAGAGACCACCAAAAAGATTCGCAATTGATCAAAATTGTCTTGCAATGCCCCTTTACAAATACAAATGATTGACATGTATATGTATAAACATGAATGCCGTGTTTCTTGAATCTCGCTGAATCGGTGAAAGCCACGTACAATATGAATGAATGCCATGATCGACCTAACACACAAATCCATTCATTTCCACATTACAATTGGTCGTTTGTTGCAGAATAAATGGTTTATATATTGTTAAAAACATTAATGTATTTCAATGTTATGCCTGCTTCCTGTGTTTCTACTACTTTAAGAGAAGTATATATGGAATAGACAACCCTGGATAAAATCAGCTTTTCCCCTAAATTCAGTAGCAGCTGTCCCCTCCATTTTAAAAATAATATAGAATGTAAAGAAATTCAACAAATAAAATCATAGCAAATTTCAAAAAATAAGTTGCAAGAATAACAGAACATCTCTAATAGTATTTTTTTATAAATACATTCATTGCATCATAATTTTTACTAATACTAATAAATTTCATGGAATATATTATTACTTCTAAGAAGATATTTCACAGAAATAATCAGGAAATCATAGGGAAATACATTCATAGACAGCACATCTATCAGCCAACTACAAACTGTGTACACGTACACGACAAAGAGAGTTTAAAGATAAATTCCAGATCTGGTGACGATCTCAAAATGACTTTTTACAGAATCTAATATAATGACCACCCAAGTGTCTGTTTGTATGAATAAAAAATATGTGCCAAACGATTCTGGAAGAAATTGTGTGATTGCTGAGAAATAAGCAATATAAGCGCGGATTCGGTCACTTCCGTCGGGTCTTTATTCCAGCAATAATAATACACTGTCCCACGTGTGCCTATCTGTGTTGGTGATCTTCAGTGTGAACATTTTTCAGCGTAGATTTCAAGATTTCACAAAGTTCAGTTTATGTAACTGTACCAGATCTAGATCCTCGATATACTGACAATTAAGCCTGGTTTTACAGACTTTCTCATGAAATCAGTGTTTACTGCAACTACTGGTATTTCTCTTTAAAAGGAGTTTAAAGACATCCATAAATGCAAAAATTCTAAAGTCTGAAGTCCTGAAAAATGCACTATATTCCAAGTTGCGTGTGGTATATTTAAGGAAAGGCCAGTTTTCTTTCTTTCCTTGTGAAAATTCATTGACTTTACCTTTGCAAAACACAGTTCATATTTTGGGTGTATATTACCACGGTCATTTGATCCTTGCATGCCTGCACACAATGTATGCACCTTCTCCACTTCCTGGAGAGCATAAAAGAAAAGTTCCAAGACCTAATTGCTGGAAATAAGTAGGTATAACCATGTCATTGTAAGAAAATAAATTTAAGACCGGTTATATCCCAAACTGCAAAAAGTGATCTAGAATTTTTTATTTATTTTCTTTTGAATCATTGGATTTATTGCAGGGACTCTGGAAATTTGTGAATTGTAGTCATAGTCCCACGTAGTCAAAGTCCCATACATACAATGCACGTTTAGTATTTGCAATGAATATATATGTTATGCATACCTATTAGTCCTATTAGACTGCCCCTGTTAGTCTTGTACTTCGTCCTAAAAGAGTAACTTGGGCTTATTTTAATTGTTTCTAACTTCCCTTTGTTTTGTTTTGAAATAAAGGTGATATTAAAAAAAAAAGGACCAATAACATGTAGTATACACCTCTAATGCCCCCCGCTGAAATGCAATATAATATGATATAGCACTCAATGCCAGTCAATAGTATTACCATGATAGTATTAGAGCAAAAATAAAACTATAATAATGGCTTACATGAATTCATACAATAAACAAAACTCTTTTATGTACATCAAGGAACAGTGATTTTCCATTTACCGGTAACTCAAAATGGAAAATCTATTTGGTTCTTCATTTTGACGTGAAAATTCATTAAATTTACCTATGCAAAACAGAATTCATGTTATTTCCTGTGTACATTTTCTATGACAAAACAAAATTTCCATTGTAGATCAAGTTTTCAGTGGGATTACAGGGTTTCAGAAACAGAAAGTATGTGTATGTTTTTTCACTTGGAAAATCACTGTTCCTGTAACGTCTAACACTACCGTATGTACATGGAATAAGGCTGCATGAAATAGTATATGATTGAAAAAATAGAACAAAATCTCTAACAACTATACAATGTATTCACATTTATCACAAATTATTATTTGCATGATTAATTTCAGGAAATAATATATAATTGCACGAGGATGGAATGATTCCAATTATTAAAATAATAATGATAGGCATCTACCGGTATATAGCGCCATCTATCTACAAATATTCTATTCCGAGGCACGTTATTATTATCATTATTACCCTAGCTGTAGCTCGAGCTGCCTTTCAGCGCTCAGTGCATTCAAGGAATAAATCCCGCCGGGTACCCATTCACCTCGCCTGGGTCGAGTGCAGCACAATGTGGATAAATTTCTTGCCACAGGAAATTACGCCATGGCTGGGATTCGAACCCACTGCCCTCTGTTTCTAAGTCAGAAGACTTATCCACTGAGCCACAACACTCCACATATAGAGAAGAAAAAAATAAAATATATACGAATGGTGGTGGAATATACATATGTACTGTATGGGAGGGGAGAGGTGGCACATAGCCTAATGGAGGGGGGGGGGCAGATATAATCTTTCAAAAGATTGTCTATTCTAGGTATAAAGCCTGGGGGCCGTTTCATAAAGCTGTTCGTAAGTTAAGAGCGACTTTAAGAATGACTGGTGATCCTTTCTTACGCGCTAAACCATCGCCAATGTATATACCGTTTACCACAAGAAAGGATCACCAGTCGTTCTTAAAGTCGCTCTTAACTTATGAACAGCTTTGTGAAACACCCGCCTGGATTATAAAGTGTGTAAATGGATAATTACATGCATGCATAAAATCAATCTAAATTTCAAAATAAATTGATTAATTAATTAATTTACAAACTATAATTCATAGGGTTAAAAAGGAAATATCTTAACACATACATGCTCAGCCCGATCCCCCAAAAAATTTCACAACAAATTTTGTAAATAGTGTACAAGTCTTTGGATGGGAATGCGCAATAAGGCAGCAAGTGGCATCTTAACAGAAATGGAGATTTTTAAAGACAAATGCCAGTTGTGGAAATGATCTCAAATTGAGTTTGAACAGAATGCAATAAAATTACCACCAAAGTGTATGTATTTAAAAATTGTGCCAAATAGCTCTGGAAGAAAATTTATAATTGCTGAGAAATCAGAATTATCAATTTTGAGCTAAGATTTCATGTTTTAACAAATATGACTTTACATCAATGTACATGTACATGTACCAGATCTAGATATATGGGATAATATGGTGACATTTAACCTTGACTTAACCCTAAAAAGACTGGGGGGGGCTGATTCAGCCCCCCCTCGACATTTTTCGCGATAAATCCGCCGCGCAAAATTTTTTGACCGCGTCGCTCGCTGACTTTTTACTTTCAAGTCTCACGCAACTTTTGAGACCAAAATTGTGACCCCGGGTACGCGGTTCCAAAATTACGCAACATTTTGTAAGTGCATGCAGACCCAAAATTACTCAAAAACGTGAATTTGTGTACAAATCCAATGCAAATAGTGTTCTTAGCCAATATTCACAAATGCATCTTTATTTTTCCTTTTACTGCTTAAAATCAATTAATTTTATCTTTTTTATGGTCAAAATAAAGTCCCCAACAATTTCCATTGAAAAAACAATAAAAAACAAAAAGTCGAAAAACAAAGAAATACATAAGAAATTTAGAAAACAATAGAATACATAAGAAAATAAATGTGATTTTGAATTTTTTTAAAAATCAATTTGATCAGATGCCTATCTAGAGTATGTGAAACAAAAATTAGCATTTCAGGGGCATTATTTTATTAATTAGAGCAAACTTATGATTTTACGCATAAATTAGCATAATTAATGAGACATGAGATTTTTTGCAGAATTTGATGTTATAGTTTTGTAGATAATGCCATGGGTAACGCGTGTGCCAATTTTCGTCGCGATCACGCGATCAACGGCCGAGATCATAAGGGGGGGGCTGAATCAGCCCCCCCCCCCCAGTCTTCTTAGGCGTCAAAATAGCCCAGTCTATTTAGGGTTAAGACACCTTTTCATAAGATAATGTTTGCTGCAACTACTTTCTTTCACCTTTAATGTCTTTTATACATTGGCCCGTATTCAGAAGTCGGGTTTAACTTAAACTCAGGTTTAAAGTTGTGGTTTAAGTATGGATAGCCAATTGTTACATAATCACTAACAGTAGAGATATCATACTTTCAGCTCATTTGGCTCTCAAATCATTCATAATTGAGTAGGAAGTACAAATAGATGATTGTCTTCACCATCGATGAATCAGGAAAGAGCACAGTAAACATAAGTAACATACAACTTAATTTGATACGTTTGGCTTCCCATACTTAAACCACAACTTTAAACCTGAGTTTAAGTTAAACCCAACTTCAGAAAACGGGCCATTGTATTTTATGAATCGTGTTATGAATAATGAAATCAATATTCCAGTCTACTTTGAGCCTCCTTACAGGAATAAAAATAAATTCAATTCCAAATTGTAATGATGTCATCATCAACTGTAACTAACTTGAAGCAGATTTGGACTCAACTTCAGGCACAAGGCTTGCAGCAAAGCAGAATTTTGATCCAAGTATTCTTTGCATCATGCTGAACTTCAAATAACATAATTTTGCATCTTGGAACTATCACATTTAATGGGATTTCAGAAAAATTTATGTTCCATCGATCATGTAGTGCCCATCAAGCTTCAGAGTGTCACATCATTAGATTTAATTTGGTTTTTGTTTTGGACAAATAAATGACCTTTGCTTACTTAGGCTCACTTGTTATCTCCGAAATGGCGTATTTGCATCCTAAAGCACCTATACTCAAAGTTTTACAAATAAAAATACATCAGTTGTTCATTCTGCTATTCAAAAGTAGCAACAGCTTGCAATATGAAATCATAAGAACATAATAAAAATAATAGCATCTAGCATCTACATGTATATAGCATATAATACAAATGTTACTATATGTTAAGCACCGAGTATTATTACCCCCGCCCCTCTCTCCGGGCCCTCTGCACTGTGGAAAACGGGTAGTGCTAACACTGACATTTGGCAGATAGAGCAACACCCGTGATTGCAGTTCATAAAAATGCACCACTGATATAAACTTCCCTGGAATCAGAATTAGCAAGAAAATAGAAGTTTTTCTTGAGAAATGGGTAAGAAATAGGTAAAATATGGTGAGATTCGTCCATATTTTGGCTTAATAATCTTGGTTCAATTAATAAAATGAGAAATTATCAATTTTTTTACGGTGCGCCATTCGTAAATTTGTTTCTTGTCACATGTATTTTTAATTAGATAATGATATGGTCTATTTTGGACTTTTGCATCGCTGGTAATTTTCACATTTCAGAGAGACCTGCCCCCCCCCCCTCTAGCTTTCAGCAAGGCTGCCAATGAGCTGCTTTCGCACTTCTAAATTCAAGAAATAACTTCATCCCTGACACCCATCTCACCTGTGCCAAGTGAGACAAATGTAGATCAACACAAATAAAACAAAATAAAAGCAATAGATCATTTACTTAAAATCTAGTATACATACTAAACATACTGGGCTGGAGTCAGTGGATTATTTGATAGAAAGAATATGAATTATAATAATTATACTTGCTTATATAGCGCTTAATACTTACTTTGTCAGAAGTCTCTAAGCGCTCTACAGTATATGCAGCATAATTACCCTGGCTTTAGCAGAGCAGCTGTTACGCGCACTGCGTTTCAAGGAATAAATTCCTGCCAGGTACCCATTTACCTCACCTGGGTTGAGTGCAGCACAATGTGGATAAATTTCTTGCTGAAGGAAATTACGCCATGGTTGGGATTCGAACCCCGACCCTGTTTCAGAGTCCTGAGACTAATCCACTGGGCCACAACGCTCCAAAACAAGTACATATGTGTATGTACCTTGGAAAAAATTGCTGAACTGAGCACCCTTATATGGACAATTACATACAAATCATTTTAGAATGCGGTTGGAAAGGGATGAATAGCTTAAGCACAAATGATGTTGATTTGCCCTGAAACAGTTTTGAATAATTTGAATTCCCAATACCTGCACATTTGTGAATTGTTGGTCAAAAATTATGTGATGTTCTTTTGCAATAACACGGTGACACATGTACCAATTTCATTCATAAAATGATGTATCGATTATCTTGACAATTAAAATGTGAATATCCTTCATAATTTTCTTAAAGATATAATGCCGGACATCATATGAATACACAAAACAAAGCACGATGGTTGGAGGGGAGTTGCACACGTAAAGCTTTCAGTACTCTCTTCAGTAATTAAGGATTTTCAATAAAATATGCTATAAGAGAAATATAGTATTTGATAAAATACAGTTGCATAGAGATTGATAAATTTAAAGACATGAATGGGGTACTCTAAAAAAAAACCTTAATTTTCAAGGAAACTGCCCAACCCACTGGACTAGGTTTTAATATGCTATGGAAACATCCCATCAAGATTTTTTCACTGAAATATTATTGTCATGTGACTTATCACATGACTTATCATCACATGATTGGCATTAGCGGCAACAATGGTAAGAGATTTGTGTTAGACGCTTCACTCACTGCACCCCCAAGTATTCTGTCTTGAAAAAAAATGTCCTGACCCACTTAATCTTTTTTTGTCAGTGTTATTGACTATTCTGAAATCGGGTTTGATTTAAACTCTGGTTAAGATTGTGGTTTAACTATGGATAGCCAATAGTGTCATAAATCTCTAACAGTAGAATTTCAATATATCAGCTCATTTTTCTCTCGAATCATTCTTAACTGTTTGCTAAGGATAAATAAGCTAGCTTTCTTCACCATTCCTGAGCTAGGATAGAGCACAGTAAACAAAAAACAAACAACGTAATTGTAAGGAAAATGTTGACGATTTCTGGCTTTCCATAATTTTAGCACAGTTGTACCATGGTCTAAGATAAGCCCGACTTCAAAATACAGGTCAGTAAATTTGAAATGCAGACTCTGACGGGAGATTGAATATGAAGGTTATATTAATATTGAAAGTGATAGAGTAAAAGGGTCGACATCAACGTATGAAATGCATGATCGTTCAAAGTGTATTCCAATAATTATGATTATTCATTCATCACTGTCAATTCAGCACACTCTCTGTGTTCACGAAAGGATATTGTGAAATTTTGATTGATTTTTACACAATTCTTCGTGAGACAGAACCCTGGTCTAAAACATTGCTTAGACTGGGGCGATTTTTAAACTTCAGGAAGGTTGACTTCTTTATTATTTCCTGTAGGAATAATTATGATATTGATTGATTTTCACGTAGTTGAGATTGATTGGATCGATCACAATTCTTCGTGAGACAGAACCCTGGTCTAAAACATTGCTTAGACTGGGGCGATTTTTAAACTTCAGGAAGGTTGACTTCTTTATTATTTCCTGTAGGAATAATTATGATATTGATTGACTTTCACAGAGTTGAGATTGATTGGATCGATCACAATTCTTTGTGAGACTTAAAGACGGGACCCTTGTCTCAAAACTTGCTCTGACTGGGACGATTATTCAACTTGAAGAAGGTTGACATATACAGAGTTGCAGGTTGGCTTTTTATTAGTTGGTGTGGTTGGCATTTCAAATAAATTTCCAATACATATCATGAGCAAGCAGGGCCTTATGGTGAAGAGCCAAAGCTAACATCACTCAGTTGTCTTTGGAAAACTTTTCTCTGTCGAAACCCGTCGACGATTCCGGAGATTTCCACGGGTTTCTCAAAAAATTTCACAAGGGGAGACTCGTTCAACATCGACGCAAGGAACTGTTCGAATGTAATCGCCCACTCATTATCTACCAGCTTAGGGAGTTCTGTCGGTAGATTGTCCGGCCTAGGCAGAGCCGTTGCAGTGCTATTAGAATGGCTGGGGGTGCTGGTGCTAGACTCTTTCCCAGTCACTTTGGCAGGTTCTGAGCCACATTGTTCAGCACCGAGATCAACAGTACTAGACTCGTCACCAGGCTCTTCGATGGATACAGCCTTCATGGCATCCACAATAGTGTTATCTCCCTCCCCACCTCGTACCAAACTCCTGTCCCCAAGACTATCCCCACTATAAGCCTCCTTCTCTTGAACAGTTTCACCTCCGGTAGTCTCTTCTCTAGGCTTCTCAATGTTGTCTCCACCCTGCACCTCCCCACCTACTGCAGCCAGACCTGCACAATCCTCCACGAATTTCCCATGGAGCTCCTCGCCGAGTGAGGCGCTTGACGTTGAGGGCTCACTCCACGTTCTTGCAGGAGACGACTGCGATCTCTTGTAGAATTTCTTGCCGACCTCTCCAAGCTCAAAGAGAAGCGTTCCGACAGTGGCTAGGGAACGATAGAGTTCCTGCTCCTCGGGATGGTCCACAAACATGTCATAGAGGCTCTTCAGTAGCTGGATGAATTGCTCCTGGAGAGATAGTAAGAGAGAAAGATAATATGAATTACACACATGTCATAAAGGCTCTTTAGTAGCTGGATAAAATGCTCCTGGGGAGATAGTAAGAGAGAAAGACAGAAAAAGAAAGAGACACGAAGAAAGCAGAAATTGTGACTCACTTTTCATAATCAACAATATTTGGTCTTATCATGTTACCATAATATATCCATGTAATCATAAAATCATTATCGAATATTCAAAATTGTTTTTCCTTTATCACATATTTTTTATAACATGAAATATTGCCCAATGCTAGTGTGTATGTTCAGTCCTTTACCTGGTTCATACGAGGTAGATGTTTGAAGCTCTTTCTTCTTTCTTCCTCTTCCTTCTCTAGCTGCCATTTCTTGAGGTAATACTGGTAACCTTGTGCAGGTTCTGTAGCTGTAGATAAGAAAAAAAGGAATATCATTGTTTCTTTGATACCAATGTGCTTTATGTCACATGCTTTCCTATGCACTCTTTTATAAAAGAAAAACAAAATTAAGAAAAAGGGGAGAAAGTAACAAATACGATTCCAATTTTATTTTATTTATTCCATAAACATAAAGGATTACAATTAAAATAAAATCTTAAAATTTCACAAATGACTGACCCCCAAAAAAGTTACATTGATAAAAATAACATTTTCTAACCAATAAAACTAGCAAATTAAAACAAATTGACACAAAGATGATCAGGATCATTAGACTTTATAACATCAATCATTCAGTAAATCTTTCCTGAAAGACTGGGGCCGATTGCACGAAAGGGTCTTTGCAAGGACCATCTTTCATGTCGCCCATCTTTTATGATGCGCCATGTGAAACGCATTTCAAATAAATCATCTGCAAACATTAATTCGTCCGTTAAAATAAACAAAATATTTGTTTGCAAAATGATGCGATATATCATGAAATTGTATAAAATTTGATTTAAAAGCAAGCTAACGAATCTTATTCTTTATCATAAATTTCAGAAATACTCCGCTTTATAGCGCATCATAAAAGATGGGCGACACGAAAGACGGTGCTTGAAAAGACCCTTTCGTGCAATCGGCCCCTGGGTTACATGTATTTTGACACCTGAACAGTTGTGGAGGGAGGGGGTCTGATTCAACCTCCTCCCCCCCTGCCCCTACCCCGCACACTGCAAGACAACCGTGATGGCAATCAGCATGCACGTTGCCTCTGATGTAATCTCCAACACTGAATCATTATTTTTCTATAAAACAATATTGTCTTTACATCATGGTGATTATGCTTGTTCATGCAAGAAATCTGTTTGTTGTTTACTCAGGCAGAGCTGCCAACCTGAACAAGAACATTTCAGTATTTTTAATGCTGAAAATCAGTATTTTGGTGAGGAAATCGGTATTTTTGCAGAATTACCATAGGACAAAACATAAAACTGAAACTTGAGAAATCAGTATTTTGCATCAAACCATCAGTATTCTACTGTTCTTCTCATTTTTCAGTACTAAATATGGAAAATCCGTACTACTTGGCAGCTCTGCTCAGGGGTTCTCAAGGACAGGCGGGGGAAGGGGGTAGGCTCTAATCCCAGATGATTATTTAACAGGGTTAAAGCAGATTAATACATGGCACTCACCCTTCTGATGATCCTGATCACTGTTGGCTGGAAGGCTATCCTCACCCAGGAAATCAAAGACCGTGCTCTGATCGGGCGGAGGTAGCGTCGGATCGGGGTTCGTCAGGAATGGATTGCAACGCTTAGAGGGTGAAGTCACAGATGGTGATCGGGGACTGGAACCAAGGCTAGAGCGCTGCGGAGAATCCTGTAAGATAATAACGATGATAATGATAAGAAGAAGGAATCTCTGTAAAGACGTGTAGCCTAGAGTGCATCCGGGTGTTATAAAATCGACATACTCTCGCTCATTTGCCACACCTCATGGCAGAAAGGATTTCCATTGGTTGAACGAGAAGAGTGCTATTGAACAGCCTATCTAATTGGACATTGCTTCAAAAAAGGCATGCCTTACAGAGATGTGGGCTTGTTTGCTGATTGTCATGTTTTTTCTTGTGGCGCCTGCGGTCTCAAAGGAACCCTGCAATGGGCAAAATCGTATGGATCCAAAAGTTCAAAGATACGCGATGTATGAGATTTAAGGTGAGGAACTGTGGCTATGCATGCGATCATAGGGCATTATTTGTGGGATAGGCTGTGATCCATGCATAAGAAAAATATTTGAGATGAGCAAGAGTCCCTATTGCAGGAGTCCCATGCCAAAGGCATGAAACTTGGCATGTCTTGGCATGAAGACAAAATGGTTCTCAGATCTAAATTTCACTTTATCTGATATATGATTAATCTCAGACTACCACCCAAGAGTATCGTCCAATTAGAGGACTAGAATAATAATAATAGGCATTTATATAGTGCCATCTAGAAATATTCTATTCCCAGGTGCGTTGCTATTATAATTATTATCACCCCAACTTTAGCTCGAGCTGCCTTTCAGTGCTCATGCATTCAAGGAATTAATCCTGCCCAGTACCCATTCACCTCACCTGGGTCGAGTGCAGCACAATGTGGATAAATTTCTTGCTGAAGGAAATTACGCCATGGCTGGGATTCGAACCCATGACCCTCTGTTTCAAAGTCAGAAGACTTATCCACTGGGCCACAACGCTCCACCTTTAATACCTTTAGAACCTTTAATACTACCTGAGGTTTAGCTGTTATCGATGCTGGAATGGTAGTAGATGTAGCCATGGGAGGGGTTTCCGAAGTAGAGGTTGCAGATGCTGTGGCAGGTATTGTGTCTGGTCCGAAGAATTCCGCTGCATCAACGGCTTCCTCCGCATCAACAGCGCCCCCAATGTCAACATCGCAGTCATCAGGTGAAGGGACGTCTACTGTGCTACATTCTGACATTTTTTTTTTAAAAAGAAGATAGGAAATATGTTAGGACTACCACGACAATATACACAAACTTGAAGAAGTATATTAATCAGCATGTCCAGGCAATTCTACCAAAGTCGAATCTGTTTGACTTTTGAGTATTTCAACTCAGGAGAGATGAAAAAATAAATGGTTTGAATAATCTAGTGTTAAAAAAAAATTGCTGTGATTTATGTGAATATGCAACTCACTGACGATCGACGGCAGATTACTAAGATAATGTACATGGATCTGGCCACGTAGGATTATCTATTGTTACTGGGGGTGTTGTGACAATGCTCAGCACCCCCAGTAACAATAGAATAATCCTCCGTGGATAGGTCCCCGATAATGTATGCAAACTTGAATAAGTTTCTGAAATATGCATCTACAAACATATAGTAGAAAGATATTTTTAACAAAAGAATATACTTTAAAACAGATGAATACATGTACATCAACTTGAATACGGTATAGAAAATATCATTTATTTAGAATGCTCGGGTTATCAAGATAACTTACACCAACTGTACTAAGGTTTCAATAAAAGTAGATTAGCAATAAAGAACAAAATTTGCAATTAATGTCCAATTTACGATTTATTTTTTTCTAAACAAAAATCAATTTGCAAATTGCCACGGTTCTGGGCCCATTGCATTAAAGTTACTATTATTATTTTTGCTATACAACGGTAATAATAATCATACTTGCTTATATAGCGCTTAATACTTACTTTGTCAGAAGTCTCTAAGCGCTCTACAGTATATGCAGCATAATTACCCTGGCTTTAGCAGTGCAGCTGTTACGCGCGCTGCGTTTCAAGGAATAAATTCCTTTCAGGTACCCATTTACCTCACCTGGGTTGAGTGCAACACATTGTGGATCAATTTCTTGCTGAAGGAAATTAGCCATGGTTGGGATTTGAACCCACGACCCTCTGTTTCAGAGTCCGGAGACTAATCCACTGGGCCACAACGCTCCACGGTAGCTTGTCTGGAATCCATCATTCTGATTGGCTGTTGATCAGCGTTACCATGGTGATTACCATTGGATGGCAAAGTTACCAAAATAGTAGTTTTTATACAACGTTGCCCCAGTCAGTCTGAGCAAAACTTGCATGCAACGATGATCTTGATACATGTATGTCATTTTATTTTGCGATTAATTGCTAAACTTTATTAGGGGGACCATAGGGAGCATATCATGATAAACGTAGCACGTTATTTTCAATGTCAACATTATACGAGGCCAATCAGGTGCAAGAATTTCAGTAGCTTGTAACGTATATTCACTCTCTATTAGTTTCATGATAAGCACCCCTGGAGGTCTTACATCATCTCATCTACCTCCCTTTCTTACCAGTATGAGTCTCACTGGGGCTCTCTAGATCAGCAGGTGTTAAGGCAGGGGGTAAGTGCATCTCGTATAACAGCCTGAGTCTATGGGGCATCTCACCTCTGCACATGATCCCCATGCCCCAGGCAAAGTCCCTGAAGTTGATAAGGCAGTCGTGATCAGAGTCCAAAACCTAGTAAAAAAGTTTCATTTCAAAGTGTAAGATTGTGGTACAGTATGATGACATAAGGACATGATAAATATCCACTTTAAAGCCAAGTGCACACTATGCGATCCGATGCAACACAGTTTTTTTTTATAAAATCGCATTTTTAATCAAAGATAAATGAAAGTAGTTGCAGTAATGACCGATTTCACGAGAAAGTCTGTAAAACCATGCTCAATTGTCACTATATCATCGAGGACCTAGATCTGGTACAGTTTCATAAACTGAACTTTGTGAAATCTTGAAATCTACACTGAAAAATGTTCACACTGAAGATCACCAACAGAGATACATGTAAGCGCACGAGGGACAGTGTAACATTATTGCCTTGAATGGCGGCCCAACGCTTGACCCGAATCCTGTGCTTATTTGCTAATTTCTCAGCAATTTCACAATTTCTTCCAGAATCCTTTGGCACATATTTTCTATTCAGACAAACAGACACTTTGGTGGTAATTTCATTGGATTCTGTACAAACTCATTTTGAAATTGTCACCACAACTGGCATTTATCTTTCAATGTGAAGGTTCCAAGAGGTAAATTTATCTTATTTGAAGTTCGAGATTGTGCTATAATAAAATCATAATTTTGCTTTGCGGTAAGCCCTGCGGTTGGAGTAGAGTCCAAATCGGCTCCAAGTGGCAGCCGATGATGATGTCATTACGATTTAAAATTGAATTTGCTTTTATTCCTACTGGAAGGCTCGGATTAGACTGAATTTTGATTTTAGTAGTTCTTACCGTAATTCAGAACGCTGATCGCTAAGATTTTATTTGCTGGAAAGTTCATCTCAAATGTTATCATAATTTCTTTGAAATTTGTATCGCAATGAATCGCATAGTGTGCGCCAGACTTCAAGCATCAAAATATCATGATCATCTTTGAAAGGTGTCAAACATATCTGATGGTTTCCTCATATAACGCAGTGTTAATATACAAAGTGCAGTATATCATATCAGTATAGACCACAGATATTGTATACAATTTTTCAATCCAAAAACTGAACACATTACTTGCTCTTGACTGATCCATCTCGACATCAGCATTGAATGCAAAAGACTCAAACTTAAAAATAAATTCCAACAAAGTTACCCAAACCATCTATTCCCCTGGAAAGGATCTTATTACAGGCTTGCATGAAAAAGACCACAAAAATTAACGCTGGGAAAGAGGTGAATTGCTTCTTATTTTACGATAGAAGGGTCACACACTTAACACATTTTCAACATTTCCTAACTTTATTTCAAGTATTTCTCTTAGTAGTATTCATTTCTGTATTAAAAGCATATATACAATAAAATATGGTGGCTTGCCCACAGACAGCTTGGCTGGCACAGTCATGTTGGTCTTCCGTGGTTCTGACTAACACCATCCCACAATGACCCAGGGTGACAGAGCAAGAAGAGAGTCTGGTCTTGGTCTAACTTACCCTAAAGGATCTAACACCAAGCTTGTCTGCATGGGAACAAGTAGCCCAAAGTGACAGAATTGGTCTAACTTACCATAAAGGATCTAATACCAAGCATGTCTATATGAGAACCAGTAGCCCAGGGTGACAGAGCAAGCAAGAGAGTCTGGCCTTGGTCTAACCCCGGGGGGGGCACTCGACAAAAAAAGTGGTAGGGGTGTGCCGCGGGCGAGACAAAAAACGGGGGCCTTAGAGCGGGCTTTTTGTAAAAAGGAGGGTCCTCGGAACGGGCTTCTGAACTACAATTTTGTGAAAACGGGGGTCCTTGGAACGGATCGCCAGTGTGTGTGCACCCCTATGGAACGGGCATGCGTGCATGATGCAGCGAGTGCAGCCCCGGCGCAGCCTCCACCGGGTGCGCTCGGGCAGAGACGATGGTCGGACAGCGCTCAGCGGCCGCTTTTCACCAAAATAGCAGCAGATCAATGCAACCGGAACGGCGTAACGAAAAATATGCGAAGCTTTGGAGCAGATTTCTTTCTTCTTTTTTCTCGATAAGAACAAAATGCTATGCCTTGGAGCGGCTTTCTTATTTTTTTTTCTCAATAAGACAAATATGCTATGCCTTGGAACGGAAATTTGGGTGTAAAAATGGGGGTCCCCTCCGCGGCACATACCCACTATGCATTATATACTGAGTGCCCCCCGGGGGTCTAACTTACCCTAAAGGATCTAACACCAGGCTTGTCTGCATGGGAACAAGTAGCCCAAAGCGAAAGAACAAATAAAAGAGTATGGTATTTCCTTGGTCTAACTTACCATAAAGGATCTAATACCAAGCATGTCTATATGAGAACCAGTAGCCCAGGGTGACAGAGCAAGCAAGAGAGTCTGGCCTTGGTCTAACTTACCCTAAAGGATCTAATACCCACCTTGTCTGTATGAGAACCAGTAGCCCAGGAGGACAGAACAAGGAAGAGAGTCTGGTCTTGGTCTATCTTACACTAAAGGACCTAACACCAAGCTTATTTGCATGAGAACCAGTAGCCCAGGGTGATAGAGAAAGGAATAGAGTCTTGCCTTGGTCTAACTTACCCTATAGGATCTAACACCAAGCTTGTCCTCATGAGAACCAGTGGTCAAGGGGGTCAGAGCAAGGAATGGGGTCTGGTCTTGGTCTAACCTACCCTAAAGGATTGAACACCAAGCTTGTCTGTATGAGAACCAGTAGCCCAGGAGGACAGAAGAAGACAGTCTGGTCTTGGTCTATCTTACACTAAAGGACCTAACACCGAGCTTGTCAGCATGGGAACCATCAGCCCAGGGTAACAGAGCAAGGATGTGAGTCTGGTCTTGGTCTAACTTACCCTAAAGGATCTAACACCAAGCTGGTCTGCATGGGAACCAGTAGCCCAGAGCAAGGAAGTGAGTCTGGTCTTGGTCTAACTTACCCTAAAGGATCTAACACCAAGCTTGTCCGCATGGGAACCAGTAGCCCAGGGGGACAGAGCAAGGAAGAGGGTCTGGTATTTCTCTAAGTCTAGCTTGACGACAGACAGGAAGTGTTGGGCGTGGTCCATGATAGGTGTGTTGGATAGTAGGTTACCGGTCAGAAACTCCTCCTGGAAAGAGTTTTTAAAAACATGTTTGATGGTTTCTCTCCCTGTACAGTAGTAGCGTTACATGAATATGTAATGTTAGTGACACAGTACAAAAACATTAGAAATAAAAGTTAATACTGATTGGAATTATAATGTATCAATCACCCTAATCATAACCAGTATTTAGCACTATCATCACTTTAATCATCATTATCATTACCACGATTAGATCGATCATCATTCTCATCACTACTATCATCACCACCATCATCATCATCACCATCATCATATTCACCACCATCATCATCATCATATTCATCATCATCACAACCATCATCATCATTATAATCATCACCACCATGACCACCACCATCATCATCATCACCACCACCACCATCATCATTCTCATCACTACTATCATCCCCACTATCATCATCACCATCATCATATTCATCATCACCATCATCATCATCATCACCATCATCATCATATTCATCATCATCATCACCATCATCATCATCACCATCATCATCATATTCATCATCATCACCATCATCATCATCACCATCATCATATTCATCATCATCACCATCATCATCATCATCACCATCATCATATTCATCATCATCACCATCATCATCATCATCACCATCATCATATTCATCATTATCATCACCATCATCATCATCATCACCATCATCATATTCATCATCATATTCATCATTATCATCATCATCATCATCACCATCATCATATTCATCATCATCACCATCATCATCATCACCATCATCATCATATTCATCATCATCACCATCATCATCATCACCATCATCATATTCATCATCATCACCATCATCATCATCATCACCATCATCATATTCATCATCATCACCATCATCATCATCATCATCACCATCATCATATTCATCATTATCATCATCACCATCATCATCATCATCACCATCATCATATTCATCATCATATTCATCATTATCATCATCATCATCATCACCATCATCATCATCATCACCATCATCATATTCATCATCATATTCATCATTATCATCATCATCATCATTACCATCATCATATTCATCATCATCACTATAATCCTCATTACTACCACCATCATCATCATCATCATTCTCAGCATTATCATCATCATCGTAATCACCATCATCATCATAATCATCTTCATAATTATAATCATCATCATTATCATCATCATCGTAATCACCATCATCATCATAATCATCATCATAATTATAATCATCATCATTATCATCATCATCATTCATCACCATCAGCATTATCATCATCATCAACATAATCACAGTAATTATCATCATAATTATAATCATCATCTGCCATCATCATCACTACTATTTATTGTCATCACAATCGTAATCATTACATTGTCAATCATCACCACCACCACAACCACCATCATCATCCTCCTCATCTCCATCACATAATAACCTGCATCATCATCTTCCTATTCTTCTCCTTATCTCACCTTGAAGAGTACATAAAGTTCCTCCAGTTCTTTGTTTCCAAAAGCCGTGTCCGAGACGAGACTCCTGATCACACTCCTCCGAGCGGTGTCTTCCAATCCCTGGACGACCCTCAATCTCTCGTTCAAACGCATCTTCTCGATCTTCTCATTGGAGACGGAGCCAAACTTATGGTAGGAATTGTAGATCAGCTCAGATACTTCCACAGAAACCTGAAATCAAAGATTGAAATATGTTATTATCATAATTACATGTATGAGGGTGATGGTGATGATGATACTGATGACAGTGATAGTGATGATGATGATGATGAAGGTGATGATGATGATAACTGATAATGATGATGATGACGATGATGATGATAACTGATGATGATGATGATAAGTGATGATGATGATGATGATGATAACTGATGATGATGATAATGACGATGATGATGATGGTGGTGATGGTGGTGGTGATGATGACGACGATGATGATGATGTTGATGATAATAATGATGATGGTGATGTTGATAATGATGATGGTGATGATGATGATTATGTTGATAATGATGATGATTATGTTGATAATGATGATGATGGTGATAGTAATGATAATCGATAATGATTAGAGATAATAATCAAAATGATGATGATGATAATAGACACGGATTATATTTATAGATAAAAATGGCTCTGCCTATTAAAGTGACAGAGGCATAAAAATGAGATAAATGCTATATACCTGTGGTGAGTCTTTTCCTTCGCTTCCCACGATAACTGATGAGTGAGGGACGTGCGGCATGGTGGCATCCCGATTGCCGACGTTCTCCAGATAGCGGCTCAGAACGACCATGGCTTGGCCGTCGTCATCGCACTCCAGGAGTGCTTCATAGTTAGCGTCAAGGACAGCAAGGGCAATCTGGAAGATGACCTTTGATCCGTCATAGAAGAAGCAATCCATGATGCTGACTGCACTCTCAAATGGCATCACGCTGAATAGAAATATATAGATTATCATAATTAATACATGTACTATATTCATTATTATTATAATAATTAGTATATCTATTATCATTTTTGTCATAATAATATCATTATCATCATTATTATTATCATCTTTTTCTTTATTATTTCTTTTATCTTTATATTACTATCATTACTAGTATTATTATCATCATCATCATCATCATTATCATTATTATTATCACTATTATAATAATCATTAAAAATTATCATCATCATTATTATTACTACATTACTATGGTTATTTTCATTACTATTGTAATCACTTTTTTTATCATCATTATTATCATCACTATAATTATTCTTATAATCATCATTTTCATGTTTTATTTTCATTCTAATTATCTATTTGACCAAATCTTTCAAACTTAACCCACAAATCTAGGCAGATGACAAAGTCACAAAAGTCACAAAGCACCAACAGTTTGGAATGACCTGCCAAGTGATTTAACATCAATAAAGAATTATAATGCATTTAAAATAAGTATAAAGGAGCATTTAATCAGTCTTCAACTTGTGTAGATTTATTTTCCACCTTTTACCTTTGTGTAGGGTTTGTTTGGTTTTTTTTGTGTTTTTTTTTCTTTTTTTCTTTTTGATCTTGTGCTTTATTGTGGGCAAATAAGTTTCTTATATTTTACTTTGTCAATTATATTTTGTCTAATTTCTTTGGGGGAGGTTATCTTGACAAACTCTACTTTGGGGTTTTTATAATTTCCCTATTTCCTCTGTTTAAATGTTGACTTATTGTATACATTGATTTACATTTGCTCAATTATGTATTTTATGAATTTTTATATTGTGAATTTATTTGGAAATAAATGAATTGAACTGAATTGAACTGAACTGAGATCATCATCAGTCGAACATGAACCATTACTGAAGTTGATCCATTGTATTTCAATTCAATTTGATTATATTCCATATTCCATTTCATACAAAAAATAGTGGCACCAACAGGTATAAATACGAGATGAAAATACAAAATTAGAATGAAATTTAAAAAAATATCCAAGCTAGATAATGGAATTGACCGCTGTATACAACCGTTATACAATTTTTTTCAATGTTGACAAACCTGAAAATAAAACTTTCCTGCCCGTATTCTGATAGCAGGTTTAACTTAAACTCAGGTTTAAAGTTGTGGCTCAGGTATGGACAGCCAATTTTTACATAAATCACTCACAGTAGGGATAACATATTTCAGCTCATTTGGCTCGCAAATCATTCATGATTGTCTAGGAAGTATAAATAGCTTATTGTCTTCACCAACAATGAATCAGGAAAGAGCACAGTAAAAAAAAATGATACTTTTGGCTTCCCATAGTTAAACCACGACTTTAAACCTGAGTTCAGAATACGGCCCTCTAACTTTACCTTAGAAAGACTGTAAGGAACCAAGATAGAGAGATCATACTCAGCATTCCTAGTTCTTCCATCTTCATGTATAGCTCTGACATGGTTTCCTTAGTTAGGGCTTCAAACACACCTGGGTAAGATAGTACAAAAATAATGCACATCATCAAGGGCATTAGTAATTATATGCACAGGGTACCGATTGAACAGTTCTAATATGCCCGAGGCTTAGCTGAGGGCACATGAACTCTTTCAAACCTGTATAGCTCAGACATGGTTTCCTTGGTTAGGGCTTCAAATACACCTGGGTAAGATAGTATAAAAATAATGCACACCATTAAGGGCATTAGTAAGAATTATATGCATTTGGTACCATTGGAAAAGTTCTAATACGCCCGAGGCTTAGCTGAGGGTACGTGAACTGTTTCAAACCTGTACAGCACAGACATGGTTTCTTTGATTAGGGCTTCAAATACACCCGAGTAATATAGTACATATAATACACATCATCAAATGCATTAGTAGCAATTATACCCACAGGTCTCTTTTGGAACAGTTTCAACATGCCCAAGGCTTGGCTGAGGGTACATGAACTGTTTCAAACCTGTATAGCTTAGACATGGTTCCTTGGTTAGTGCTTCAAATACACCTGAGTAATATAGTATAAAAATAATGCACATCGTAAAGGGCATTAGTAATTTATACACACGAGGTACCGTTGGAACAATTTTCACATGCCCGAGGCTTAGCTGAGGGCGCAACATGTAGATCAGTTTCAATCCCGTTTGTCATAGTTCATTGACAACTAGTTTGTCTTCTTTAACCCTAGCTGAAGAAGGTGACCATTTTTTGTGGTGACAGTGTTTCGAACGTAAAGACTAAGCTTAAAATATACCACGGGTGCGTTCTTTCAACACTTTTATATGGTTCAGAATGCTGGAGGGTGACAAGACATGACCTCCAGAGATTGTCAGGCTTCCATACCCAAAGTTTAAGGAGTATACTTCCTATATTCTGGCCTAACACAATAACAAATGAAGAACTATATGAAAGATGCCCACAAGAGAGTAAGGAAGACATACTTGTGAAAAGGAGATGGAATTGGATCGGGCATGCATTAAGAAAAGAAGCAGATGCCATTATAGGGACAGCACTGCATTGGACCCCCGAAGGAGAAAAGACAGACGGGAGTGGAGAGCTTTTGTTGATGCCCTACATGCCAGGAGGAATATCGGGCAGTAAGTAAGTGTTTGGACCGATTTTTTCAAGCCACAACACCAAGGTGAAGGGTGGCAATTTAATTAAAGAGAAATTCCAGTAGTTGCAGTAAACACTGATTTCATGAGAAAGTCTGTAAAACCGGGCTTAATTGTCAGCATATTGTCGAGGATCTAGATCTGGTACAGTTACATAAACTGAACTTTGTGAAATCTTGAAATCTACGCTGAAAAATGTTCACACTGTAGATCACCAACACAGATAGGCACACGTGGGACAGTGTATTATTATTGCTGGAATAAAGACCCGACCGAATCCGCGCTTATTTTGCTGATTTCTCAGCAATTACACAAATTCTTCCAGAATCCTTTGGCACATATTTTTTATTCATACAAACAGACACTTGGGTGGTCATTATATTAGATTCTGTAAAAAATCATTTTGAGACCGTTTCCAAAACTGGAATTTATCTTTAAACACTGTGCCAAAGGGAATAGGTGCTATGGTAGACACATACCTTGATCCACCAGTGCTCCAATGACCCTCGTGTTGTAGTAGTCGGGAAGGAGCCGTTCACATACAGCCGTCAGTAGCCAGAACGCTTCTTCTTCGTTGGCATATAGTAACAGCACCGAAGTTACTATATTCATTGCTTGGCAGTAACCTAATAGATGAAATATCAATTATGGTACGGAAATTAGTCAACGGGGGGGGGGGGGGGGGGGTCAGGGCCCATTCAGTGCAATGTTAAAGGGGAAGTTCACCCTGAAGAAAACTTTGTTGTAAAAATAGCAGAAAAAATAGTAAAAAATATTGGTGAAGGTTTGAGGAAAATCCGTTAAAGAGTAAGAAAGTTATTAGAGTTCAAAATTTTGGATTTGTGACGTCATAAACGAGCAGCTGCCCCATGTGTTATATAATATAAAATGTATGAATTTCAAATTTTGTATGGTTCCTGATGACTTAATTTTGTTTTCTTTTCATGATCGGGTGTGAAATGATTTGTCTATTGATATACAAAAGTTACAGTGAAAACCATTTTCAATTTTCTGAGAAAATGGCATTTCATTGATTTTTTACCACTCGCTATGTAGGAATGCTGCTCGCATATGACGTCACAATTCAAATAATTGAAATTCTTATAACTTTTTAATTATTTGATGAATTTTTCTCAAACCTTCGGCAATATTTTTTATCATTTTTTCTGCTATTTTTACAATAAACTTTTTGTCAGGGTGAACTTCCCCTCTAAAGCTTATCCAATGTTGCAGATTTAGACAGTAAGTTATGAAAAGTAAAAAAAAAAAAATAAATTCTTTTTGGCCAAAATTATAGGCTATATACATGTAGGCTTGGTGTACATGAAGCTCTTATACCCCATCTCATCCCCCTCTCTCTCCTACCCGACTCTAAGGTTCTTACCAATGGTTGGATTACGGTAGGCATACGCTGTAAGAACTCTCCTCAAAGCTGCTATACCGAGCTCAGACTGGAAGGCAGGATGCTCCGGTAGTGATCTACATAAAACAGGGTTTTAATAAAATATACAAATAATGAATGTTTATGAGTGCAATGGACAGAATACTTCATGAGGGGAAAGAGGAAATGATTCGAGTTAAATGGATCATTTCATCTTTCACCAAATGAAGTACATGTATTCTGTCCATTGCATGAATGATAACATTATTTGGTTTATATGACACCTAAGAATAGATTCTTTTTCATATGAAATTCATGAATTTTGATGCAAAATATGGTCGGTCTGTTGATAGTCGCATACACACAGCATGCATGCGTGCAATGGACAAAATCATATTGATCCAAAATTGCACGATGAATGGATCCAAAATTGCATGGTTGATGACATCATTGTAAAATGGGCTGAATGAACGATATCAAACAACCAATCAAATCACAAGGATCTATCAAGCTGTCATATAATTTCTATTATATCCTACATAAAATAAATCCTGAATAGTGATTGGTTCAAATAGCATCCCATGTCCAAAGATATTCTAGCTATGCTATCAAAACAAAACGCCCACTAAAGAAAATTGACTATTCCGTGACAGAAAATGCAATCTCTCGGACGCAACCGGTCAGCAAGGTGTCTCTACCGGGAAGTCCCGTGAAAGGACGGCGCAGGCACCACGCCGCGTTCCGCCGAGTGTGTGGCTTCAGGAGAAATGGGTCAGTCAGCGGAGAGTGTTATCTATATTTTGTTCAGATTCTTTTTTAAAGATGATTTATGAGTACAAGAACTAGATTGTCAATATCTATTGTTCTAACTTATTAAAAGTAGGATATAAAACAAATGTACCAAGGTTACGTCTTACAAACAGTTACGATAGATCTGGGGACCGTTTCATCAACATTTTTGTCCGACAAGTTGTCAGATCTGACATCTTTCCTTGATTCTGATTGGCTGAGAGGCACTGTTACTATAGTAACTGTCGGATAAAATGGGACTTGTCGGATAAAACGTCTGACAAGTCCTTTCATGAAACGCTCCCCAGATCAACCTCAATTCTATGGGAACCCATTATTGTCATAATATTTTCCCCTGATGAATATTAACCAATGTATTACCTATGGAGGTCTCTCTCGATCTCATCGGTAGCGATAGTCTCTCTCCCCAGACTCTGTTCAACTAACGATTGGTAGTACCCAGGTTGCGTTGCCATCTTAAACATGAAACCAAATTTTATAACAATAACAATATTCAATTACGATATCACACTTGTCATATGAACACAGTTTGTGGTATTTTAATAATTACATGTACATGTAGGCCTCACTATTATACAATTAATGCACATTTATGAGTGTGTTATGACGATGCAGCACACTCGAGGGTATTTACAATTATACGAAAGCAAGAGGCACTTGCGCCGAGTGCTTTTGCATAATATTGTGAATGCCCGAGAGTTGCTCGCATCGTCACTAACATCACGAATCTTAAAATGTGCATTAATTGTTTTATAAAACGGGTCGGCAAAATGAATTTTTCATGGAAATCTTGTTCAAATCCCTCCAACTTGTGTACGATCGCACAGACGAAGAGATCACAAGACTGTCAATTATGACATCACAGGCGTATCTACTATGCGCGCCTAAGTAAGCGCATCAAAATCCTAGCCAGCCTCTTTTACTGAACGCGTATCAGTTTTTACGTGCTATTGGAACTAATGCTGCACAAAAATTGCACAGTGCTGCATGAAAAATGCACGACTGGAAGCGTTGCGCATAATTAAAGCATGAACACGTGACTTGAATACGCACTCACCATTGGCTACATCCTTGAACCCGTTTTATAATATATTTCAAACCACACTTTTAAGGAATGCTGACTTCATAATACTTCTTCCATATTCATGGAAATTATTATGTACCAATGAATTCATCAAAATTCATTATATTTTTGTATTTTCCATTCTTCCAATTTCAGGATTCTGAAGTTTTTGCAACAGGATAAGAATAATTTTTGATTGGTGAATAAGTTACAACTGGCACTCCATAAAAGTGTGGTCTCAGTTAACCCAGGTTTTACTAAACCATGGCTATCATAATACCACATAATGGGCCACATTCTGAACTCTGGGCT
This sequence comes from Lytechinus variegatus, assembly GCF_018143015.1. Lineage (NCBI taxonomy): Eukaryota > Metazoa > Echinodermata > Echinoidea > Temnopleuroida > Toxopneustidae > Lytechinus > Lytechinus variegatus. The sequence continues at coordinate 26,037,859 of NC_054745.1, read as the reverse complement.
AAAGTTGGGGTCTAAAGGACAAGTCCACCCCAACAAAAACTTGATTTGAATAAAAAGAGAAAAATTCAACAAGCATAACACTGAAAATTTCATCAAAATCAGATGTAAAATAAGTTATGACATTTTAAAGTTTCGCTTCATTTCACAAAACAGTTATATGAACATCTCGGTCAGTATGCAAATGAGGGAACTGATGACATCACTCACTATTTCTTTTGTATTTTATTATAGGAAATATGAAATATTATGATTTTCTCTTCATTGTCATGTGAAATGAAGTTTCATTCTTCCCTGAACACGTGGAATTCCATTATTTTAACATTTTGTGCTTCAGGCACAAATTCATAAAAAAATTGAAATATTGTATAATTCAAACAATAAAAAACAAAATAGTGAGTGACATCATCGACTCCGGGCATAGACTCTCTCATTTGGATGTAACTGGCTCGTTCATATAACTATTTTGTTGAAAATAAGCGAAACTTTGAAATGTCATAACTTTCTTATTTTAAATCCGATTTTGATGAAATTTTCAGCATTGTGCTTGTCTGACTTTTCTCTATTGATTCAAATCAACATTTTTCTGAGGTGGACTTGACCTTTAACTATGGAAAGCCAGAAAGTGAAACAAGTCTTTAGAAGTACAGGTTCAATTCTTAAGCTCAACTATTGTTCAGGTCATCCATTACTGCCTGGAAATATTAAATGAATCAGTTTTTTTTTCAGCATTGTGGCATAATGAAATAGCACTGTAAACAGAAGAAACCAAGCAAACAGCATATCCGGTCGAGCCACGTTGGCCAGCGTTGAATAATCGCATGCATGCATTCACTCTTAGCATGCACAACAGATGTCGACTTTTTTCAGATGATGCACTGCGAATTATACACCGCATTGAGAATCCACCGAATTCTTGGGTGGTCATTTTATTGGATTCAATATGAACTTATTTTGAAATCATTACCACAACTGGCATTTATCTTCAAATGACACGGACCTCATTGATAGCACCAGAGTACAGCATCCACATCTCCCCTCTTAGGCTATCAGGAAGGCCTTTAATAATTAGATGCTGGGTTTCGACAGTACGATACATGCATACACCCCTGCAAGAAAAATAAAACAATGTACACAATTAACAATCAGAAGTCGAGTCTCGACTCTACAATACATACATGTACATACCCCCTGGCCCGTATTCTGAAGTCGGGTTTAACTTAAACTCAGGTTTAAAGTTGTGGTTTAAGTATGGGAAGCCAAAAGTATCAAAATTTTTATTAAGTTGTTTGTTTTCTATGGTTACTGTGCTCTTTCCTGATTCATCGATGGTGAAGACAATCATCTATTCATACTTCCTAGACAATTATGAATGATTTGAGAGCCGAATGAGCTGAAGTATGATATCTCTACTGTTAGTGATTATGTAACAATTGGCTGTCCATACTTAAACCACAACTTTAGACCTGAGTTTACGTTAAACCCGACTTCAGAATATGTTTAAACAAAACAAGACACTTTAAAATCTCTCCTCACCATAATGTGTTAATTTTCTCCCATTATTAATGTGAAAAACTGTTTGATTCCACCCAAGACATGTCATTTTTTTCATTCTTCAAATGTTCTTAATCCCCCTTCCCTCCACCCCTTGCCCCCCCCCCCTCCCTCTCTCTCCCCTATCTTTTATTTTCTCCCACTTTCTCTCTACCTCTTTGACTATAACTTTCCATACTCTCTGAAGTCCATATTCAAACCATCTCTGTCACTGCTTTTCATACCTCAACCCCCCTCCAACTTCTCTCTCTCTCCTTCTACCCCCCCCCCTCACCCTTCATCTCTCTCTTTCTAACCTCCCATACTCTTTGACGTGCATATTCCATAGATGTTCTTTTACCATCTCTCTTGACATTTTTTATCCCCCCTCCCTCCCCTTCTCTTTCATTCTCACCCCAATTTCGCAAACTCTTTCTGTCACCGTTTTTCTTGCTTCAGTCATCCTCACTCCCTTTCTACCCCCCTCCCTCGTTCTCTTCGTCCCTCCCCTCTCGCCCCCCCTCTCCCCATTTCTCACCCACCCCCCTCTCTCTCTCTTTCTACTAACCTTCCATATTCAATGAAGTACATATTCCATAGTTCTTTCACTCTATCTTGCTTTCTTTTTATTCCCCCTCCTCTCCCTCTCTCTCCCTCTTTCTCTCTTCCCCTCTCTCCATCTCTTTCTACTAACCTTCCATATTCAATGAAGTGCATATTCCATAGTTGTTCTTTCACTCTTTCTTACTTTCTCTTTATTTTTCCCCCATCCTCTCTCCCCATTTTTCTCCATCTCTCCCTCCATCATTCTCCTCTCTTTCCATCTCTCCTCCTCTCCCTCCATCTTTCTCCTCCTCTCTTTCCATCTTTCTCTCTCTCTTCCCTCCATCTCTTTCTACTAACCTTCCATACTCTTTGAAGTGCATATTCCATAGATGTTCCTTCACCGTCTCTCTTGCCGAGATTTCGTCCGATCCTCTTCTGTTGAATAGCTTCACTAAGGCAGGTTGGAGCTGAAATGCTACGCTGTGATTGGGCGACTCACTGCTTGTTTCAGGGGCTATAATGAATATTCATTATTATAATCTTTATAGAGGGTTTCAGCGATACATTAAAAATGTGTATTTTGGTCTGCATTGATTCCCAGTGCAGTATCAGAGCGTATCCCTAAATAGGACAGAAATCCAATGAATATCCCATAGGCTCCTGTACAAAATTTACCGTATTCAACAGTCTAGTGCGCATGCACGAATGCGTGAAATATACAACAACGAAAGCAATGCAATGCCCAGCATAGAGCACAAATACGCTTAATGACGTCTTAATGAAATGAGGTCTTGATGTAAGTCGCATTTCAACGACCAAATTCGATCCTAAAGTGATGATGCCACAATGTGATAAGTGACTTGTTCAGTCAAATTTCTCCCTCATTTTTTTTTGGGGGGGGGTCGGGATAGATGATAATAACTACATTTATAATGGATGGCTTTGTTTCGTGAAATACCACTAACTCGTTAGTGTTCCACTTGTTAGGGCCAATATACCACTCATCTGCGATTTATGGAATATTTGCCCAAACTCTTGGAATATTTCTTCTATTCCATTCTGAGCCATCCAATATAATATAAATATCGCTGCGAGAAAGCAGCATGTACATGTATAATAAAAATATCAGGGAATATCAACAAGGTGGATGAAATAAAATGATAATTGAATAATAATAATCCGCTTTTATATAGCGCTTAATCCATCGGAACGATGTGTCTAAGCGCTTTACAGATATATTATTACCCCGGTCGTCGGGTTCAATCAGTCATTCCCACACACAATGTGTGCACATCCTCCACTCCCTGGGAGTATTCCAGTCAGTCGCCTGTGAGGCGCACACAGTACTGGACAAGCTACAATGACTTTCACATCCTACCGGGTACCCATTTAGCACATGGGTCGAGAGTGGCAAAGTGTGGATTAACGCCTTGCCAAAGGACGCCAGACCGCGGTGAGATTCGAACACACGACCCTCTGTTTACAAGGCGAGAGTCAGAACCACTACACCACGGCTCCTCCACAATGAATAACTTTCACAAAAAGGACAAGTGCCCTTTCAGAACAATCATGAAAGATGATATAGTGAAAAGTAGATGCAATTATCAATCACATTCAATTTTCCACTAAAAATAAAAAATGAAAGACCAGAGAGAAAAAGTGAATGTGTGGATACATCCACTGATGTTTTAGGAACTAACATGCATTGTTATCATAAATGCTAGGGTGTGTTAACACTGTAGAGTAATAAAGACTAATATAAACGTGAAAGTGGAAATACACCCACTGATGTCCATGGAACTCACATGCATAATTATCATAATCGTTGGGATCTGTTTACACTATAGATTTATAAGACTATTGAAGGAAATTGTGAATGTGTGAATGCACCCACTATTGCCTATGGAACTTGCATGCATTATTATCATAATCGTTAAGGTCTGTTTAATATCTTAGAAGTAAAGACAAGGAGAATGTGAATACCGGTACACTCACTCATGCAAATGGAACTAAAATGCATTATCATAATTCATGAGTTCTGTTAACACTGAAGAGTTATAAGACTAAAGGAAAATGTGAATACACCCTCTGATGTCTATGGAACTCACATGCATTATTATCATAATCGTTGAGGTCTGTTAACACTGTAGAGTAATACATCATGGATGAGTAGTTAGAGCTAGGATCTGATGAAAAGAAAAAAGGAAATTATGAAAAATTCATCTCAAACATATTACCCCAAATTCACAAAGGTGGTCTTGAAAACCATCGGTTGAACCCATGGTTTAAGCAAATTTCCTGTATAAATTGCGCTTGAACCAAATTGATGCCTGTTGCCATGGTTATCCATGCTATTTTATTCATAAGCCCGCTGTTTTGAATCAATAAGTCCAGTCTTCAATTAATTTCAAAAAAAGCATATTTAACCATATCAACAGGTGTCAATTTGGCGCTCTTTGACAAAGGTACCCATCAGCATTGGACATTTTTTATTGTACAACGCCTACTTAGCTTGTTGTACGCGAGCAAATGGGAGGCTGAATGTCACATTCGTACCGTTGCACACAAGACGTACCATCCAAAATGTACCATTGCACGGCTTTAGGAGGTGACGTCACAATGCGATTTCATTGAATAAGGTGACAATGCGCGTACAGCCCGCCGGCTAAATGCGCAATGCTGTCCAAGATCATGTGCGCTTGTGGACACGGCTTGTGGGATTTTGCTTTTCGCTTTCAATATTTTTGCTCCCTTTTCATAGATTACTGGAGGGAAAAACTCTTGTTTTTTCTTTCATATTTTCGCTAGATTCTGAGGCGTTGTACAACACAAATAGCGAATATTCTTATTTGTGCAATGGTGCGAGATTTCACATTCGGTGAAAGAAAGAAACGTTGAATAGAGCATGTTTCTTTCACCTCATGCGAAATCTCGCACCATACACTGTAAATAAGCGTAATTTATTCTACAAATCTGCATAAACCATGGGTTGAACCAATGGTTTTAAAGACCACCTTTGTGAGTTCGGGCCATTAAAGTAAAACAAAACCAAAGTGAAGAAAGGAGGTTTTTAACAAAAAGCTTTGCAATGGAATGAATAAAGAGTAACTTTAATTGGTTCCTCATCATTTCATTGATCAAAATGTGCATGCAACAAAGTTATTGATTGGTCATTACAAAAATAGCAAATATTTGTCTTTGTGCAATGGTATATTTCACAGGAGGTGAGATAACGATACTCTATTCAAGTCAGCTATGCAAAATCTTGTACAATTGCACAAAGTAGAATATTTGTGACCTGCCACCACAAAACCAACAATAGGTCTACCAAAATGAATATTGAGATTTATATTGAGCTTGAAAATTCATTTCCTAAGCTATAAAATGATATATGATATTGACCAACAATAACCATTACCAGAACTTGATTGAGTGCAGCTCTAGGTAATTCAGTAAGAGCTTAACTCTTAACATGCCATACACACTACTAACCCAATGCCACAGTGCAAATCCGATGCTAATCCCCTGTGCCAGCCACAAAACCCCCCTGTGCCACATTGATTTTGGGATCGCGAGTCGTATTCACTCCTTTCAATAGTCATGATTACAATTGCTTGTAACTCTCTAACGATTAGTTTATCCACAAAATATTGTGTAGTAAAGTTGTAGGAAATTTCATACCCCTTATAGTGGTGTCCTCATTATATGGATTGGTTATTATCTTTACCGCTAAAATATGAGTTGTATCAAGTAGTTCCCTTTTGTATGGATAAAAAAACCTAGGTCTCTTCCCACTCACAGGCGGAGCCATATCTTGTAAAAAATTTAGAAATACTCGAATGTAAACCGAATGAGTAAGTTGATCTGTCAGAAAGCAGAGTTCGCACTGCACACAATAGTGCTAATTACGGCGTGCATGCGATGCGCAATACAATGCAAAACGGCGTAACAATGATTGTAATTCCGAATGTGCGCAGTCATGCACGAAGCAGGCAAGGGTAGGAAACAATGCAAGCACAAAGCAATCAATAGTAGGCGTGCGAGCACGAGTGTGGCATGTTATAGTAGGATACGTAGCGTGCACGAAGCACTCAATGAGTTGAAACAAGATTTAAAGTTTGGGGTTCACTCAAGCATGAGATGTGCATACTGTGTAATCTCAGTGAAACTTCCAAGCAGTCTGAAAAAGTAGTTGAACAAGAAACTCTTGTATCTTTTCTTTTATTCAACTTCACAACTTAAAATTTTCCCAGTATAAAGAAGAATTTCTCTTTCAGATAAGCTATTTTTTTAATTTTTGGATTTTGGAGACTAAATCACTAATTTGGCTATTGTCAGAGAACCTTACCTGGCGACTAATTGGTGGTTTATGGGTGGTAGGTCACATTTATTATTTATTTTGTAGAAAGCCTTGAAAGTTAAAGGGGAATGAACAAATAGGCTTGTGTAGAAACAGAAAGATCTAAGAATAAGAATAAAGAAAGTTTGAGAAAAATCGGACAAATAATGAGAAAGTTATGAGCATTTGAATATTGCAATCACTAATGCTATGGAGATCCTCCCATTGGCGATGCGACAAGGATGTGTGATGTCACTGATGAACAACTTTCCCTTTGGTGGACTATAAAATACCTTCAAAATGTCTCTTTTTGCTTTTTCTTATGATGATACAAACTCTTTATCCATGATGTATTCTTAAAAAATATGTATTACATGCCCTCATGTAGAAAGAACACATGATCTATGGATAGATGTGATAAAAGGCAATTCAAGTGAAATATATACTAAAGTAATGGGGAGAGTTGTTCAAAAGTGACATCACACATCTTTCAAATGCTCATAACTTTAACATTATTTGTCCGATTTTTCTAAAACTTTTGTTGATCTGTTTCTTTGATTTTTCTGTTTTCACATAAGCTATCTTGTTCCAATGGTTTCATTCTCCTTTAATGCAACTATAATTACATGAAAACCAAAAGAAATATTGGCATAATTACTGAATCAAACATGTGAGCAAACCCACACTGTCTCCATTTAATGTTAAATATTATATTATATTAGCATTAGAAGCATTAAAAGCAAACAGCACGCATCGTAAAACAAAGAAATGAAATCATAATATCAAGAACAAAAGAAAAATAGAGACAGACCTTGCTTATTTGGTGGATTCGCATAATTATGCGCCATCTAGTGATTGCAGCGGACAGGCCAACATTCGCAATGCCTTATGGGGAAAAAGTCAACAGCGGTTGCACGCGCTAGTAATAAAGTGCACTAATGAAACGATCGTTCTCCCTGGCCGACACGTTCCATCGGATACGCAGTTTACTAGCGTCCAGGAGGTGGGAGATAAATTTGCCCGCATATTTATTTGCGGAATCTAGACTGTTTTTGGTGAAAACTTTCCAGATATTTTTCACTTTTGAAGCATCACAGCAACAATACAGTACACTATCACTGTAAGCTGCATGTGCCTGCGCGATGTCGATCCCAAAGTTAGAAATTTGGCCTGTGAGCTGCAACTGAAAAATGGTGCACCATATTGTAAATCCATCGAACTGATGGGATATGAAAATCAAATTGCGCTGTAAGATATTCAGGAAGAGGGAGCCTCCTTACCACTCTCGTTACTACCGAAGCTTGAACTTAGTAAGCTTTGCATTGGATCAGCGGTAGAGCGTGTTATACTGCCCTCATTTGACGACGCTATGGAGATGCTGTCTCCTGTAGGTCTGTAAATGAAAACAAGCATGATTACAGTTATTGAACTGAAGTACCCTAAAATATACATTATATAAAGAAAGACTTGAAGGTCAAGTCCATCCTAGAAAAATGTTGATTTGAATCAATAGAGAAAAATAAGACAAGCACAATACTGAAAATTTCATCAAAATCGGATGTAAAATAAGAAAGTTATGACATTTCAAAGTTTCGCTTATTTTCAACAAAATAGTTATATGAACGAGCCATTTACATCCAAATGAGAGTGTCGATGATGTCACTCACTCACTAATTCTTTTTTTTCTTGTTTGAATTATACAATATTTCAATTTTTACGACTTTGATGATAAGGACCTCCTTGCCTGAAGCACGAAATGTTAAAATAATGGAATTCCATGTGTTCAGGGAGGAATGAAACTTCATTCCACATGACAATGACGAGAAAATTAAAATATTTCATATTTCATATAATAAATTACAAAAGAAATAGTGAGTGAGTGATGTCATCAACTCTCTCATTTGGATGTAACTGGCTCGTTCATATAACCATTTTGTTGAAAATAAGCGAAACTTTAAAATGCCATAACTTTCTTATTTTACATCCGATTTTGATGAAATTTTCAGTGTTATGCTTGTTGAATTTTTCTCTTTTTATTCAAATCAAGTTTCTGTTGGGGTGGACTTGTCCTTTAATAAAAATTAAGAATAAGAGATAAAGGCCCTTGCTCCCGCTGGTCTTGTTCTCTGGAATGATCTTACCCTGGTGTTCTGTGAATTCACTTCTGTATACACAATACACGTTAGCTAATGATGCATCTATTCAATGATTCTTACTGTTAATTGTCAATAACTCCGCAAATTCTCTCATTTGTCTCTCTCTCTCTTTCTTCTTTCCTTCATTGTGCCTTGAGCACTCTGCAGAATGGATTTGGTGCATAATTATAATTTAATTGGTGCATAATTATAATTCATTGTTATCATCATTATCATCTTTATTATTATGATGAATTATATTTACCATTACCATTATTTCTAATATTATCAATACAAATATTGGCCTGTTGTTTTCATTCTGTTTTTTATTTGCCATAGGCATTACCTGGCATTTTCAGTTGTTTTTGCTAGGAAATCAGATATGTGCTGAACGAGAAAATCTCTGTCAGTCAGCTGTGCAAAGAGGAATGTCATCTGCAAAATTAAGAAAAGGCAACCTACTTTAACAATAGATCACATATTAAAGAGAGCAAAGTAAATTCATGATTACTAACACTAGTGATCCGCATCATCTAGAATGAGATCCTAATCATTCAGTCACAATCTTGTCACTATTTTCACCATCACCATGATATTCATTATCATAATCAGATTTGTTATTGTCATCATTTTATTTCCAACTGCCCCCATCATCATCACCACCATCATCATTGATCACCATCATCACCATCATCACCATCATCATCACCATCATCGACATCATCACCATCATCATCACCATCATCATCGTTACCATCACCATCTTCATCATCATCATCACCACCACCATCATCATCATCATCATCATCATCACCATCTTATCATCACCATCATCATCACCATCATCATCACCATCATCGACATCATCACCATCACCACCACCATCATCATCATCGTCATCATCATCATTACCATCTTATCATCACCATCATCATCACCATCACCACCATCATCATCACCACCACTCCTACCACTACTACCACCATCATCTTACCTTAGCTCTTGTTGATATATGTAACCCTTGGTTGATGAGGGATGAATTCTCAACCTTTTCCACCACCGTTACATCTCTCATAGGTATAACCACCTGAACAAGATTCTTGATCTGGTGACAAAAAAACCACAAACAAAATCATTGTCAATACACATGAACAAGCATGTATTTCTGAAAGAAAACACTATGTTCAGGAATCTTATACCACTTATTGAATCTATACCACTGTATCTAATCTCTTTTATTGTTAATATTTAAAGCAGGGTTGGCGATTTTTTTTTATTTTTTTTTAAATAAAAAAAATCGGATTTATTTGATTTAAATCAGATTTTTTTTATTTAAATCAGATTTTTTTTATTTTTTTTATTTTTTAAAATTTCCTTCGAAAAAAAAGTAATTATCCCCCCCCCTTACTCTTACAATGACATCAATATTGATGTTATACATTTCACCCCTAATATTGTTCTTAACCACATATTTTGTAATTAAAATCCAGTAAAAATGGACAATTAAAAATAAATTTGAGGAATCATGTATCTGAACTTAATTCTATCATACATAGGCCTATGAAGGAATATTCCATTAGGAATTCCCAGTGAGTAGAGAAAATTCCCCTCTGGGATTTTTCATTCAAATATTTAAAAAATCCAAGAGAAAAAAATCCCTCATCAAAACTGCCAACAAACCCTTTGCCAATTACTAGTATTCATGTATATTGTAAGAGAAATAATTCAAATCAATGATTTTTTTCAATTAGTCACAGCTTTACAATAGTCAAAGAGAGACTACAACTCGATATGTTTAGGATCTTTTTAGTTTGATAAAAAGCTCTTCTTTTGCTACAGATATAGATGCAAAACTCTCAGTTTTGGAGAACAATATAGGAGATAGCTTTATTAGCTTAGTCCAAGGGTGACTATACTACATTCTGTTACTGTGATTTTTTTTACATTAATCTACAATTTTTATTCCCATATTCTCTACAAACAAGTGGAATGCCTCTGGCCGTCTCACCTGCATCACGCGGTTCAATATAGCAGCAGTGCTGACTTTGAATACTACTCTAACTCGCACAAGATGTTCAGTGATACATGGTTACTCTTATGTCCACTTTTTATGAACGAGACCAATAAACTTACAGAGATATGATGGTTATTCAACAAAAAACCCCAACATGGCCAAAGTTCACTGACCTTACATGACCTTTGACCTTGATCATGTGACCTGAAACTCGAACAGGATGTTCAGTGATACTTGATTACTCTTATGTACAAGTTTCATGAATCAAATCCATAAACTTTCATAGTTTTGATGGTAATTCAACAGATAAACCCAATTCGGCCAAAGTTCATTGACCTTTGACCTTGGTCATGTGACCTGAAACGCGCACAGGATGTTCAGTGATATTTGATTACTCATATGTCCAAGTTTAATGAACTAGACTAATAACTTTCAAAGTTATGATGGTAATTCAACAGATACCCCCGATTCGGCCAAAGTTCATTGACCCTAAATGACCTTTGACCTTAATCATGAGACCTGAAACTTGCACAAAATATTCAGTGATGCTTGATTACTATTATGTCCAAGTTTCATGAATCATATCCATAAACTTTCAAAGTTATGATGGGAATTCAACAGATATCCCCAATTCGGCCAAAGTTCATTGACCCTAAATGACCTTTGACCTTGGTCATGTGACGTGAAACTCATGCAGGATGTTCAGTGATACTTGATTAACCTTATGTCCAAGTTTCATGAACTAGGTCCATATATTTTCCAAGTTATGATGACATTTCAAAAACTTAACCTCAGGTTAAGATTTCGATGTTGAATCCTCCAACATGGTCTAAGTTCATTGACCCTAAATGACCTTTGACCTTGGTCATGTGACATGAAACTTTAATAGGATGTTCAGTAATACTTGATTAACCTTATGGCCAAGTTTCATGAACTAGGTCCATATACTTTCTAAGTTATGACGTCATTTCAAAAACTTAACCTCAGGTTAAGATTTGATGTTGACGCCGCCGCCGCCGTCGGAAAAGCGGCGCCTATAGTCTCACTTTGCTTCGCAGGTGAGACAAAAATACTACAAGGGGAAGATCAGACAGTAGACCGCGTAAAGAAACGGTCGGGAAGAGCGCCCTACAACGTTGAGTAAGTAACAACCTTTTTTACCTTTGCGTATCGCAAGATGGTTATGTACAGAACATACATGTATGAGAGAAGTGGTGGAGGGGTGAAGGAATAGACGATTTTAACATTTAAAATTGTTTTCTTCATTTTTTTTCTAATAAATTAAAGATGAATATATTTCAGAGGTTCCTGGGTAGTAAAAGGTGGAATTATTCCCATGTGTCGCCCTTGAGCCCTCTCCTAAATCCCCTCTCTCATTTTCCCATATGTTTAATACACAGCTGCATGCCGATGTGCTATGGTTTACTTACCCAACGCTAGTGGGTGCCCTACCCCAGGAGCATTTATCAAGCGTTTCAAAATATCGCCAAAGTGTCTGATCTTCCCCTTATTGTATCTTTGCTAGGATCCACTTACCCTGCTCGCAAAACAGATATAATTCCTTGACAGATACATGGTTCCGCCGACGTGTGATTTGCTGTACGGAGCCCAGAGCGTACAAGGGATGTTACCGTCCAGCTTCTCCGCTACGGGCAACCGGAACACTCGCCTGCAGGCAAAGATCAATAGAATTAGTTTACAGTCACATTTACCAAGTTGAAGAATTGCCTAAAAGTTGGTTTAAGTGCAAACATGTTGAATTTTGTGAAAAGAATTATACACCTCTTAAATAAACCTCTGGTCATGTGACTTATGAACATTAATGTACCTGTGCATAGAGTCAATCAGGGGAGCATTTCATGAAAGGACTTGTCAGAAGTTTTATCCGACAAGTTCTGTTTTATCCGACAGTTACATAACTATAGTAACAGTGATTCTGAACCAATCGGAATCCAGGAAAGTTGTCAGATCTGACAACTTGTCGGACGAAAATATTGATGAAACGCCCCCCTGGGGAGCATTTCATCAACATTTTTGTCCGACAAGTTGTCAGATCTGACAACTTTCCCTGATTCTGATTGGCTGAGAGGTGCTGTTACTATGGTAATTGTCGGATAAAACAGGACTTGTCAGATAATATCCTTTCATGAAACGCTCCCCAGATGACAATAAAATCAAATTATTTCATTGTAATATTACAGTGAGTGAATACATATTCATAGAAATATATTAGAAAAAAATTTAGGCTCTGATTTTGTTTTGAGAAATAAGAAAATGAAATTCTAGCTAACTTTTATAATTACTAACTGTACTTTCTCAACCTTATTTTTTGTACATACATAGGTGCATATCTCAATTATTAACTACACATGATCTTTGCATAACAAAGCTTTGCTGTTGGGGACATTCACACTGACTAGTAAATGTATCAATATTTTCACGTGTTGTTAAATTCGCAGCCGATCGGCAATTCGCGAAAATTGAAACCCCCACGCAAATAAAAGCTTATACAGTATATGTTGTGTTCAGTTTTTTTACCTTGCAAGAAAACAATGTTTTAGTGTTTTTACAGGACAATATCCTATTCTAAACATTGAATCTTGTCATTGAATCTGATCACATCAAGTTATAAATGAACAGACATAAAAATGAAAATCATGAAAAAGGGAAATTGGAAAGTATCCTTACCTGTAGGCTTCACTCCTTGCTCGAGCGTCCAAATCACGTTTGAGAGACGAGACCTTCTTGGGAGCTTTTTTCCTGAAGAAAATGCATAAAAACATACACTTAACATTTATCTAGACTGAATGTCATATATTCCATTATATGACACCTAGATAGATCCTTGTGATTTGATTGGTTGTACGATATCGGTCATTCAGCCCATTTTGCAATGTCGTCATCAACCGTGCAAGTTTGGATCCATTCATCATGCAATTTTGGATCAATACGATTTTGTCCACTGCACTCGCGCACCGAGACTGCACCTCATGCATCAGCAGTGCGCATATTTAAATGACGTAACAATCAAACATACCGAACTCGCACTGCATGAGCATGTTTTGCATTGACTGAATTTCATATTAAAAAAAAAAATAGGTGTCATATAAACCAAATAATGAATTTTTTTTCATTCATGCAATGGACAAAAATCAATTCGAGTAAAAGGGTACCCGGTACGAATTAATTCCTTGAATGCTTGAACTTAGGGCCGGTTTCATAAAAATTGTTATCATAACAAACTTGCTATAACAGTTAAAAGCTACTCAAATTCTTCTATCTGATCGGCCAGTGGTAAATTTGTTACAGAAACCATGCCTTTGTTAGTATGACTAGTTTTATTAAACAGGACTCTAATCAGAGTAGCCATGCTATAGCCAGGGTAATGGTATGCAGCTCTTAGATAATAAAAAGCTATAAAAAGTTGCATATTATTACTACTACTAAATAATCTTGCCTTATAAAAATATATACAAAGTTGTTGCCTCACTTGACTTTTGATCTGTCCGGCAGATTACGATCTTCTGAGAAGCCTTCTTCTGAGAGGAGCTGGCGCATGGCTAGGTTGGCAAGCTGCTCCATCAGTTGGAATGTTTCCTCAGGATGGACGAACATGGAGAAGTAATAACGCCCCTCTCGGGTCGTCACTCGTATACTCTCGGGAAATAGAACAGAGTTGCTCCTTTCCAGATGCTAATGAAGAAGGAAAAGCAAGATTATCTTATAAGAGTGATGACGATAGCAGTCTGGAAGTGGTGGTGATGATGGTAATGATGATGATGATGATGATGATGATGATGATGATGATGATGATGACGGTGATGGTGATGAAGATGATGGTAATGGTGATGATGATGATGATGATGATAATGACAATGATAATGATGAAGATGATGATGATGATGATGACAATGACGATGATCATGATGATGATTGATTGACATGCATAGAGATATTGGATTGCTATGTGCTGTACAAGTAGAGAATACAGTCAAACCTCTTTTATTACTTCATTTAGTTTAATTCCCCCATGAGTCATACATGTAATACAGGAGCCTGTGCAAAAAGACCACTTGCTCATGAGGACCAGTATCTTAACCCCCTTGTGTAGCCTTTATATACAGGTTAGACTATATAACAGAATCATATTCTACTTACTGTAACTTCTGTCCATCTGATTTGGAGCCTGGACTCGGTCCCCATGAGGAAAGAATAAAAGCAGAAATGATCCACGCTGAGGTACAACCATCCCTGACGGGGGACACGCCCTTTCCAATAACTGCAGGAGTAATCTAAAAGAATAAACATCGGTTGAATATAACAAATTATTGCACGAGTGGCTCTGATGTCATATAAGTGATTACCAATGGTAATGGGCATCGGGACAAACTAATGCCTTCCTTGATGATTTAGAGCCTCGACTCGGTCCCCATGAGGAAAGAATAAAAAAAAACAGAACTATTCCACACTGAGGTACTGTACAAACAACCCTGACGAGGTACAAGCCTTTTCCAGTAACTACAGGAGTAATCTATGAGAATGAATATCAGTTGAATATAACAAATTATTGCATGCGTGGCTCTGATGTCATATGTGATTACCAATGGTAACGGGCATCGGGACAAATTATTTGTTGGCCAAATAAAAACATATTTCATGTTTTTTAATAACCCTTTATAAAGGGTCTTTATTGTATTCATGTTTCAACATTCGAAATCACATTTCATGTACATAGGCAAGAGCAAGAAAATCAATATCTGACAAATCAAAATAATAAATTCCATGTACATGTTGATTACTCTAAGGTATTCATAAATTTCTCAGAAAATTGACTTACAGTTGACAAGCTTTTCGTCTTCCTGTATGGTGAAAAGTCGTCTCCATTTATCAGATGCAGCCTTGAAACGTTTACTCTCTTCATCTATGAATTTAACAAATCAGATGCCGATTGTTAGGAAGAAAATCATTTGAAAAGAGATCAGAAATAAAAATAAGCATCCCACATGATTTATGTCTCGCGACATCCAAATTTTTTAAAACAAAAATAGAAATTACATACATGGAAGATAAAAAATGAAATGAAAAAAAATGCTAGGAAATGTAGGAATACTAATGAAAAATGTCAATTCCTCAAGCCTAGTTGTCAGAGTTAAAGCTGAAACCTTACATACGAGTAATAATTGCTAAGAATTGTTCTTATACTACATGTACCTTCTTTTGTTTCTGTTGGTGAGGACGTTTCAACATTGGCCACTAAACTCTCAATCTTGCATTTTACAAACTCAGTCACATCATCATCAGCTTCAAAGTTATCTGTTGAACATTATTATAAACAGTGTGAATATATAATTCAATTCATTCAATTCATTTATTTGACATCCTTTAAAACATACAAACATATGTACAAGTATACAACAACAAAGGAGTAAAAGAATTTAAATCACAGTATAAGCAATAAAAGATGGTAGAAATATAAAAGAAATTGAAATAGAATGTAGCCAATGTAGGAAGTCAGAAAGGCTATTGACCTGTCAAAGCCGACTCCCTTGATAACTACATTATGGTACGATTAAAAACACAAATAGAATAGTTAAGTATAAACAATTTAGAAAATAATTATGAATTAAAAATGAATTATGAATAAATTGGAATGTAAAATGGATCAATTTATCCAATGAAACATGTTTTTAGATTATATTCTTCACATCATATTAACTTAAGGACTCAAGCATCCAATCCTAAGGTCATTTGATATAGCGCCCTTTTCTTTTCGGTTACAACCACAACTATGGATGGCCAGAAAGTCAACATCTATTATGCATGTTTGTTCAAAGTATTTTCTAACTATGATGTACATGGTTTCTGGAAAATTCACAGTGCTTCTCTTTGTTTACAAAGGACATTGTGCATATTTCCTGTGGAAACAAATTATGACACTGATGGATTTCCATTGAGTTACGAATGATTAGATCAATCGTAATTCTTTGTAAGACAGGTCCCTGGGGGGGTTCATGAACCAAATAGTTAATGATTTTCACTAATTTTGCTCTCAACCAATCAGATGCAAGGATGTCAGTAGCTTGCAACAGTTATCAAATAAAAGATCACTGACTATTTGTTCATTAAATGCATCCATGACCTTCCTGTCTTCTACAGGTCATTTCCTTTTCTCTTTTAATCACCACTCATAATACGATATAAACTGAAAAACTCACTGCAGTTTGTACAAACAGGACACATGTTAAAGGGCAAGTTCAACCCAATAAAAATTTGGTTTTGATAAAATGAGAAAAAAATATCATACAAGAATTTAATGCTCAAAATTTCCTCAAAATCTTCTGTAAAATAAGAAAGCTATAACATTTTTCACAAAACTTACTTGGATGCATGTATGTATGCAAAACACAGCGAAAGTCTAGAGTATGTACATGTATAAAATGTATTTCCTTTTATATTTCATTGTTTGAAAATTTGCAGATTTGCTAATAAGGTGACTCTTCACCTGATCATAATTAATTACAATGATGGCAAATTGGCAATTCTATATAAAGTTCAGAGAGGAAACAAATTTTGTTTCTCATTATATAATTTAGGAGAAAATGTAAATATTTCACTTTCTACAATTAAAAAAATCTAAAGAAATACCGAGTGGAGGTCATCAAATGCTCATAAATCTGTTTTGTGAAAATTAGTAAAAATTTCAGAATATTTCACATCAATTGTCGACAATTTTTCAGAGTTGTGTTTCTTGACTTTTTTTTCATCCAATTTTGTTTTGTTGGAGTGTATTTGCCCTTTAGGATTGCTAGACTTTATGTAAGTGGTAAATTATGAACAAGTAGATATGCTCATGTTAATACTATAAATCGTTTTAATTCCATACCTGCGTACCACATGAATGCCATTTATGGTTACAATCTAAAATTGAGTTCAAAAAGAATTATGATCATCCACTGAAATGATCATAACTTTTTTATTTAATCAATATTTATCAAACGAAAAATTCCATTGATCTGTTTCTTGGATTTTTAATGTTTTATAACTGTAAACTAGTTTCACAGAACTGGTTCATTCCCCCTTTTTCAATCCTTCTTTACTTTTTCCTTAAAGGGGAATGAAACCTTTGGAACAAGTAGGATTGTGTCAAAACATAAAAATCAAAGTTCTAAGAACAAAGAAAGTTTGAGAAAAATCGGACAAATAACGAGAAAGTTCTGAGCATTTGAATATTGCAATCACTAAAGCCATGGAGATTCTCCCATCGGCAATGCGACAAGGATGTGTGATGTCACTTGTGAAAAACTTTCCCTTTGATGGACTACTGTATAATATACTACCAAAATGTCTTTTTTGCTTTTTCTTATGGTGATACAAACTCTTTATCCATGATGTATACTTTAAAAATCTGTATTACATGCCCTCCTATAGAAAGAACGCATAATCTACTGATAGATGTGATAAAAGAGGCAGTTTAAGTGAAATATATACTAAAGTAATGGGGAGAGTTGTTCACAAGTGACATCACACATCTTTGTCACATTGCCAATGTGAGGATCTCCATAGCATTAGTGATCACAATATTCAAATGCTCATAATTCTATCATCATTTGTCCGATATTTATCAAACTTTTGTACATCTATTTCTTTGATTTTTCTGTTTTCACACAGGCTATCTTGTTCTACAGGTTTCATTCTCCTTTAGGTATTAATCTTACCAAGAGTAACCATGAGATTCTGTTCAATCCATTCCCAGTGCTTAATGATATCTTTCTTGTGAAGAGCTGTTGCAATGGCTGTAGGAAGAAAACAAATTCTCAATCAATTCCACAATCAATGTCATTAGCATAGCAACTCAGGTAATATTTCAATTTAGCATGATTATCCACTTCATTGATACACCTACATGTACATCATTCCTCTGTAATCATATTTATTCAATATTATCACCCGTATTAGACAACTGTGCTGGTCATTTACAAAACCGTATTGCCCTACATTTTCTGAATATTGCCAAGGGATAGGTAAATTGTTTGTATTTCACTCGGTCTCTGAGCGCGTATTGACTTTGCATGCAGAGACGACGCAAAATAGACCTTTGTATTTACCCTGGTCTCACATACGAGCCTTTGAGGATTTGTATGAAGAGATACGCTTCATAATGGTCCACACACCAACAATCTATGTCATGATAAAATCAAAGCTGGACCTGGGCGCTTGCAAACCCGGCATAATGGTAAAGTGCAGAGCCAACACCCTAATATTAACATGACACAATAGAACTCTATTCTTAAAAAAAATATCACCATAATCGACTTTTGCTCCAGATATCTGATTTGGATGATAATAAAAATATTGACTGGCTCTTTTGGGGAACATCAAATATAGCCCTTAAAAGACCCAAATTGCCCTTGTCTAACTATGGACATGGGCCAATATGATTCTTTTGCTGGCAATATATTTCATGTTTCCCTCAAGGCTAGTCAATATGATATAAATATTTATGCCACACTAATCCTTATCTTCACCATCACTATCAACATTACCACAACCACCCATTCAATCACCTGATCACACCATTACCAACAGCACCAACATTAAAACCATACTCCTTCCAAATTGAACTCAATCAAACACTAAACATCACCAACATCAAATTCATCCTCATCATAATCATCATCACTGTCATCCTCAATATCATCATCTCTAGCATCATTATCATCACTGTCATTGTAATCATCATCTTCACAATCATCATCACTACCATCATTATCACCAACACAATCATGGTCATCATTAGTGTCACCATCATCTTCATCATCATCATCATGACTGTAAATATCGTCATCATCATCATCACCATCATCACTGTCACTTTCAACATCATCATAATAATCATCATCACCATCATCATCATCATCACTGGCGCCATTATCATCATCCCCATCATAACCAGCATCATCCTCGGTATCATCATCATCCTCATCATCATCATAATCACCATCACCACCACCATTATCATCATCATCATCATCATAATCATCATCATCACCATCATAATCATTACCACCACCACCACCATCACCATCGAAATCATCTCGTTTTCTTCAACATCATCACCGACACTACCAACGGCATCATCACCAGCATCATCGTTACCATCACCATTTGCAACCATCCTCACCACCATCCTCACAACATCTTCTCATTGTTCCCTCCACAAATACAAATACATAAAGTCACAGAGCCCTTTCTTTATCTGCCCCTGTACTCTGGAATTCTCTTCCATTAAATATAAGAACTGCACCATCCTTTCCCATCTTTAAATCGATGCTCAAAACTCACTTATTTTCAAAATATTCTTTTTATAATGTTTAATATATTATGTTGTTAAATATTATTTCATTAGTGATATAACCATCTATATGTATTGACTTAATTTGTTCTAATTTGTATCATTAAGTATTACATGTAAGTATTTTCAGATCAGATTTAATGCATGAGTAATTAAATATATTTTTCAAAGCGCATAGAGAGTCTTTTGACTATTCTGCGCTATATAAATTTCAAACATTATTATTATTATCACCATAAGCATCACCAGTATCACCAAAATCATTACCTTTATTGTTATCATCATCAGTAGCATTATGATACATGTACAGGTGTACATCAATCTACATGTACTTACTATGGTAAAGCTCTGATTGAGGAGTCTGATGAAGGATACGGTAGGGTGCAGACTTGTTGTCAAGGACCGAGTCCAGAGTTCCGATAACAAGAGATGTCAACCCGCCCCCTCCATGCCCCTTCCGCCTCTGAAGGGCAAAATATGGGTTCGCTCGCTCTGTGATCCTGTAATAAAAATGAAAATATGGTCTTTCTTGGTTATGTATTATGTACAGCATCCCTGGTGGGTGTTTCATAAAACTCTTCATAAAGTTACAAACGACTGGAATGGGTTTTTAGGTGATAAGTCGACCAAATCAGGATGTCTTATTCCGCACAAGAAACGGTCACCAGTTGTGCGTAAAATCAATCGTTCTGCTTTATGAAACACCCACTTGGTTTCTAGAGTTCTGGTTGGGTGTTTCATAATTCTTCAATATTCCACATAAAGTTCATAATTTACGAGTGACTTTGCAACCAAAAGGTGATCCTTCTTGGCGCTAAATGATGACACCAGATTTCAATCAGTGTTTAGTTCCTAAGAAAGGGTCATCAGCTGTTTGTAAAGTCAGTCGCAACTTACAAACACCTTAATGAAACACCTACATGTACCTGGGGGGTGTTTCCATCATAAAGTTGTTCATAAGTTAAGAGTAACTTTAAGAACAACTGGTTATCCTTTCTTGCGGTAAATGATCTTCACCATTAAATTTCCATTGGTAATTATTTGGCGATTAAAAAAGATTCACCAGTTGTTCCTAAAACTGCTCTTAACTTAAAAACAGCTTTATGAAACACCCAAAGGCTTGTACTGCTGGTTTTTTTCAAGGCACGTAGAATTTTCCCTTTTTTTATTTTCCGTCGCTTAGAAATTATTTTCAAAGTAGTGTTATCGTCAACAATAATAATCTACGTGCATGTTTTTTAAGGTTTTGCATTTATTGGTGCCCTTATTTTATGGAATAATCAAAAGAACTACGCATAGAATTAATTTAGATTTATAGAACTACCAACAAGCTGAATTAAGGTTGTGAATTTTATTAGCGCCACCATCAGAGACCTGGAAGAGACGTGCTAGGCCGAGGTAAGCAGTGTCCCGTTTCAATTTATTCATATTTATAACTAACTGGAAAAGTCCCGATGAGTAGCTACATGTATACCAGGTTTCTGCAAACATATTACTTTTGTTATGATAAAGTGATGTTTGCCAACTCCTTGAAAATCAACATCCAAATCAAATTTCAACACCATATGGTGGTCTGACCTTAAGTCGTACGTTACCTAATTATGTGCACGGTTGAATATCTTGAACAGAAAAAGCCACCCAAAATTACGTAATATGGCAATTTCGTTGAAGGTAGGGTCTCAATTTTTAAAAATATTGGCAAAACATTGGTAAATTTTGTAACCTTTTGGGTCCACTCTGAGAAAATCTGAACTTATCTACAGCTACAAGCTTCAAGACATTGTCAGTTTGCAAGCAGAGGTCTCCAAAACGATAGTGCGCAAACTAAGGACACACTTTTTATGGCACATTTTCAGCTGAGCGTGCACTAGTCGATGGTCATGGAATTTTGAGATCACGATACCAATGAAATCCGTGACCTACTTCACAATTATGTCAAGTGAGTATTACCTTGGGATCATACCTTAATTCTGTTTGGTATTTATGATTTTGATTAATTTCGTGTGAACTGTGAGAAATGTTTGATTGATCTTTATACCTTTATACCGCATCTAATGGAAAAATACAGTTGTTCCTGCAGTCAAGTTTTATAATTGGAAATCAACTTCATGATAATTTTTAAAATGTGCGCAAATTATGGTCGACCCTAGTCTTGAGGACTCCATGATGATGTCTTTTTTAAAAAAATTGACAGATACTTCTTCATCATGGAGTCCTCAAGACTAGTGAGTCTAGACTCTAGGTCGACCTAGTCTTGAGGACGCAATGATGATGATTTTTTTAGATATGTCTTACATTTCTTCATCATTGACGTCTTGACACTCTCTCCATAATGCCTTCAGCGAACGACCAAAACAAAGATGGATTTCCCCCCAAAATCCATCTTTTTAAACCGAAATGATTAGAATTTTGTTAATTTTATTAATTCTTACACCTTCCTACGCCTAATGCGTAGGAAGGTTTTAAATATTACTTTAAAAAAATGTAAAAAAATGAAGATTTCTTACCCAACTGATGCCGCGTAGACCTCTCGTTCCACATGTAAACAACGGAAATACAATAGCGTCGACCCTTGAACCGCTTATGTATGACGTACTTCCGGAAAGCAATGCCGTCTTAACGAACAATTTAGAGATAAAAAATCTTATTTAACAAATCTTAAAATTATTTTGTGATCATAAATAATTTATATATATTGATATGAATTATTTATGATCACGAAATAAATTTTAATATTTGTTAAATAAGATTTTTTATCTCTAAATTGTTCGTTAAGACGGCATTGCTTTCCGGAAGTACGTCATACATAAGCGGTTCAAGGGTCGACGCTATTGTATTTCCGTTGTTTACATGTGGAACGAGAGGTCTACGCGGCATCAGTTAGGTAAGAAATCTTCATTTTTTTACATTTTTTTAAAGTAATATTTAAAACCTTCCTACGCATTAGGCGTAGCACAAAGAAGAATTGTACAGGAAACCCGCGCATGCGCAGTACGATCGTTCGATCGCCAGCGTAGTGTGCGTGATGTCATGTTTCATTCACAAATCTTGAGCTGTGATCTCATTGGGTGTTTTGGCTCTCATTTGCATATTTTCCCATAATACAAAACCTATGTAGTGCGAGAAGATTCTCTGCGAACCACCGATCAACCTCATACTAAACACGACATATTTCCTTCAAGATTTCGAGTTGAAAATCTAATTTTCTTCGTACGGTGTAGCTACATTACCTCGGAAAATCTGATGATATTTTGCGGACTTCTCGTCATTTGGTAAGTCATATTTTTGAAGATATTTACCGTCGAGAAGTGAAAATCGCATGACTGTGTTCGTTGTTTACTGTGTATCAATGTGTGCAAAGTATATGTGAGCGACATGTGTATGTACAGAGCGACATAGTGAAAACTGTCTCCACCGATGTTGAGTTTGTGGACTGCTTTGCGGTGGTGTTAGTGCTAGTCCGCATTTGGTGTATATAAAGCGTGGGAGCGGTGAGTTGTAATCGGGCTTCGCTCGGGTGTTCGTGAACGGCCGTGGAATGTGTGTGTGTGGCGCTCGGCCATGCGGCCTTGGGGCGTGAATGTAATATGAGTGGCAGCTGCAGCTGTTGTTTTGTATGCCTCTGAAATCGAAGCTCTCTCTCGAATGTAGTGTTTATGTTTTAGGAATATAAGTTTGGGCATTTTATTTGTTGGAACTTTTATACTGATGTGATACTGATCTAACTTCTAAACTGGACACTGATTTTAGTTTTTTTTCGGTAAGGCCAGGGAAAATCAATGGAATTGACATTTAACATCAACAATTACAGACCCTATAGAAATAGTGGAAATTAAATTGAAAAAATAATGCAATTTACAATCAC
Source organism: Lytechinus variegatus (assembly GCF_018143015.1). Classification (NCBI taxonomy): domain Eukaryota; kingdom Metazoa; phylum Echinodermata; class Echinoidea; order Temnopleuroida; family Toxopneustidae; genus Lytechinus; species Lytechinus variegatus. Next base: position 26,014,078 of record NC_054745.1, on the reverse strand, counting down.
TGAAGTGTGGAAGTGTACCAAATTGATATGGATGGAGATTGGTTTTGATTTTGTTACCTTCAGTATTTTTTTACAAAAATCATAAATATCTTCCTGCTCTGTTCTTTTTCTTATCTATTTTTTTAAATCTTTGAATGACCAATTATGTCATTAGCAATAAATCAAACTCAAAAGTTCAAACTATGGTCTATTTTCATTGTATAATCTACAGCATAAATCCGAAGATGACTGACTGACACTGGTTGAAACACTGTTGTTCACAAGACCCAAAGGACAAAGGTTGAGAGCTACAAGTTCATATCACATTCTACTCAAGAAGGTGAAGGATTTGGGGATCACTAAAACAAGACCGTCGGATATAGAAACAATTTTATTTTATGAGATAATCTTTCAACTTTATTTTTACTTACTATTGTAGAAGAGAATTTTTTTTTAAAAATTATGAATATGATGCTGAGAAGAGTAAAACCATTTTCTGTCAACAATGATGCACTGTAAAAATACTATTATGTATAGTCATAATATTCTTGTGATTTATTTGTAATTAATATGTTGTTTCACTGTTGTAAATAATTCAAACAACGTTGTTTAATATGTGAATTGAATATTAGTTTAAACATTTTAAACAAGTGTTTAAGAACTTTATAAACAACAAAGTTTAAACTCTAATATTTAATTATCAATAAATAAAGCATGGTTGTTTCAGATTTTAAACACTTGTTTTAAATGTTTTAGTATACAGCATTGTTTAAATTATTTGAACATATTATGCATTAAATTTGCCTTTACTAAGAGTTTCCAGTTCAGTATGAATTATAAAAAACATGGAATTCTTGAAGGACATTCACTTTCACGGAATACATGCAAAACACTGTTATAACTAAAAACTATCATGGTAAGTAAAATGAAGATCATCATAATAAATTAAAGCCAAACTGTAAAGTGTAAGCCAACCCCTATATCATGATTTCTTTAATAAAGATTTAACAATTTGCAACTGCAACAACTATATTATTTTATGTCATTATAATACCCCAGTCACATTTCCCCTACCGCGGCCTTACGGCAAGTCGAAAACAGCAGTTTAGAAATATTTTTTTTATCTGTTTATACATGGTTTGAATAAAAATGAATAAAACGGCAACAGCTGTTTTCAACTCACCGTACAACCGGCGTAGAGCAAATGTGAATACTACACTAATTAAGCCCGTGCATCAAAATTTGTAGAACATCTTTTAATGGAAAACTGGAAAAGATCGATATGAAGTCCAACAAAGTTACTTAAAGCCAGATTTTATTCACATATTGATCAATAAATTTACCACATACTTTCTACATCTTTTGATATTGTGATTTAATTTTCCGAATGCGTGTTTTGGTTCTGTCAACCATTGTTTTTCACGTCTTTGACAGACTTGTACCTCGGTCATATTTTTGCCGCACGTCGAGTCGAAAACAACATTATTATTCATTTTTATACATGTACAAACCACAAATGTAGCTGGTACAAAAACAATATTAAACCGACTGTTTTCGACTCGCCATACGGCCGCCGTAGAGCAAATGTGACCGATATATAAGGACCATAGCCCCTTGGTCCCGTCCGTGAAATCCTAACATTAATTGTTCTGAGGCTTCCAAATAATTAATGGACATCTGCATTCATTAGACGGGGTCCCAAACCTCTCCGTATAAATTGAATATTTTTGATTTTCGGATAAATTATAACTTTCATAAGTAATAGCTGTCTGTTAAAGTTTATAATTCGTATCCAATTATTTCATTTTCAACATGAATTATCAGTATTTTCATTTGTATCAGGGGAGGATCCAGGATTTTTTTTAAAGGAGGGGGCACGCTTACCCGTGGAAAATTTTACAAGCAAAAAAAAGTAAAAATTCAACCCAAAATAATTGAGAGGATTTTAGTCTTCATTTTCTGGGGGGGGGGCACGCTTCTGTTTCAACAACATTTTACATTACAAATTTTACTTGTGCCTCTCAATGGTGGAGGGGGGCGCACGGGCCGGCTGTGACCCCGCCCCGGATCCGCCAGTGATTTTTATTGTTTGTTCACCCATGATCTCGAAGGTTTTCAAAATGCTTACATTTACCTCACGATTTTTTAAAGACGATTCTAAATGTTAGGAAGTAGTTCGAAAGGCCTAATTCTTTTTTAATATACCACACTCATGGAGTTACTGTTGCTATATACTCTGCAGTCTGCATCAGCGTGTAATGCACGAGAGAGAAAGGGGGGGGGGGGATGGTCGCAAAGAGCGATCGAGCATTAGACGAAGGGGTTATGAAGAGGGGATGTTGAGAATTGAGATCAGTGTTGGGAGGGGGGGGATATTCGAAGCGAATGTTGTCACTGCTGATTACGACGATGGTTGATTAATCTTTACATCTTAATTTGGACGATTTGGGAATTTTGACAAACAAAAAAATGGAAAAGGGTTTCAACCAAAATTAAGGGGATTTCGGTTTTCTTGTATCATGGGTGGGGAGAGGTGAGTGATTCAGTAAATTTCCATAGAAGTGCAGTTTTAAAGTTACAGAAGAGGATTTCACCCAATGACGGGAATTCGGGAAACACCATTTTCAAGCAATACAATTCGATCACGTGCCATCGGCTTTAGGGCCGAGTGTTCTCGTTCACATTCCAAATATCATTTCATAAATAAGCACTCTTACAAATTAGGCCGATGTCGTTGTGATGACTATTTTTTAAGTGTTATTCAGATATAAAATATATAAAGACAATTGAAATTGAACAATTAATCGAGACGATATTCAAATAAAAATAGTATCAACTCGTGTAGATCTCTAGGGATGAAACAGACAAACCAATTAAATGTAACTTTCGATTAATTGTTCAATTCCATCAGAAATATTCTTCATGAAGTCTTTTCAGACTGTTGAATGTGAACTTCTATTGGAATTTATTGAATCACGTACCCCTCCCGATCCAGGTAGATTTCCCAATCACCATACATAACATACGGTCACATACCCATGTATTAATGATCGACGACATCTTCATAAATATATTCACAATTATTCCATGAAATGTCACCATTGCCGTGGCTATGACAAGCCTGAAAGCTTTGACATAAAACAGTTTTTGCACTTTGATATAGAGGTCAGATATTCTTGTCATCTAATATAAACATTCCATTGTGCAACATGTTTCAAAATGGGTAAGAAAATTACATTACCATCGGTATCCAGATAATGAGTCCATGATTAGACCAGGATCATCGGAGTCTACCCCTTTCTTCTTTTTTTTTTTTGGGGGGGGAATTTCTTTTTTTTTCAGCACATCGAAGTGAGGAAAAAACAATACCAAAACCCTATATTGGTATTAAATGATAATCACGTTTAGGACTGAGGGAATTGGGGGAGAGGGTATGGGGAGGGAGAGTATTTCATTTTCCAATAAAGTGCAAAAGTACAATATTTTCATGAACACGAACAAAATAAACAAAATGTTAAATGCACAATGTTCATATTGCATTGTTCAATAGAACAATACTAGCTTTAACAATGTTAAAACATTTCAGTTATCATTGTTATTACATGTGTTTCATCAATGTCAATATATTGACAATAGAAATGATTTTTTAATATAGAAAATGTATTTTATATGACTATTGTGAATTTGAAATAATCCCATTTTAGATCGTACATGTATATTAAAACACCTTTCTGAAAACAATCACTTTGAAATCTCCTGTAAAATAAATTTTAGATTTTCTGTTAAAATTGATTTCTAAGATCATGTCTAAAAATTCATGGAATACTCTAGCTCGAGTAGAAGTGCATAATACAAAGATAAATGAATAAACTCAAACTCTTATAATGATATTGTCCACCAAAAAAAAATGTCAAATAGTTAATGAAAAATAATTGAATTATAAACAAACAATCGAGTCAAAGGGAATATGAAAATTATAACACAGAATACAATCACGTCACATTCGTTCTCACTCTCGTAGTTGCAGGATGGGGGGGGGGGTCAGGCGTCCGGACACTATATTTTTGAAGCATTCTTTTTTGTCTTTGCATTACACTAAAAGTATGAATTCAATGGTTGTAATCATCTAGTTCTCGATAGTATTTCCTAATATCTTGAAGTAAAAATTGATGAAACTTTGCTTGTATTATTTCTCCAAATGACTTTCTAAAATTGATCGTCCGGACACACAACCTGTCCAGACATACAACTGGGTAGATTCAGCTCATGCTAGTCTAGACGCACTCCCACACTCCAGACAATATGTCACAAGTACATGAACTCTCGTTTGCACACAGAAAATATAAATTATATGCTCCAACAGTTAAAATGTACTGCCTTTCAAGGTTCAAATATACATGTACACTCTTTTTGAACATCTAATTATTCTATTAAAAAAACAAAGTTAATTTATATGACATTAATATACATGTATGAAGTCTGCGCCGAGCATCTAATCATAAGGCAGTCTACCAGGAAATTCACTTATCGCTGGGGCAACGCAGAATTCAGTACAGACAAGTATACATGTACATTATAGATACGCTGTGCACTGTACTCAACGCAAATACAATTTATGCAAGCGGCCTTCAGCATTGCGTAACCCGATGAAAACCACATGTTTATCTTTAGACTTCGGACACTGCCTGCCGAAGTGCCGATATCATCCGAAAATGCGCCCGAAATCTACACGCTGGCATCTTTACCCGACAGAGTGTTGTGCTCCGTGAGTGAGCAGATCGCGTGGTGTAAAGATTCTCACACACAGCGCTGGGCGAGGAAGGGAAGAGGGTCGCGCGATCAGCCAATCAGCGTGCAGGGATTCCGTCTACTGTGTGTCTATGGGGAAAGTTCTATGTGCGTAGGAAGGAGTAAGAATTAATAAAATTAACAAAATTCTAATCATTTCGGTTTAAAAAGATGGATTTTGGGGGGAAATCCATCTTTGTTTTGGTCGTTCGCTGAAGGCATTATGGAGAGAGTGTCAAGACGTCAATGATGAAGAAATGTAAGACATATCTAAAAAAATCATCATCATTGCGTCCTCAAGACTAAGGTCGACCCATCAATTGATTCTGAAATCATCTGTTTTGTTTTGTTTTTTTTAATACAATTCTGCTCATTTCTTTGAGATTTTTACTTACCCTTAGCTTCATAATATAAGGAACAATATCACATTGAACTTAATGTGGAATATTGAAGAAATACAAGTTTAATGTTTGGTTCAAGTTCAGGTGCGCAAACACCCCCCCCCCCCCCTCCCCCCACACACACACGCGCGCGCGCACATCGCACATACACGCCACGCAAAAGATTATATCAATAGAACACAACACAAAAACATATGCATGGGACACACCTTACGTTTAATCTGCCTTTTCGGCTTCACTTTTCCCGGTGTAATGAGCGAGCAAAGCAGTAAATTAAGAGTTTATTTTACTCACCAAAGAGCATTGGCAATGAGAACCTCCTCCGGACGTACCCACATTGCGGTGATGGCTCACAAATGTTCTGGTCCAAAACAAATGACAGGCTAACTTCACAGAGACTTCGTAAACATTAACGCACTTCTTCCTAATCCGTGACGTCATCATCTCGGGACGGGCGATAGATAATATCCGCGTTGTATATATATACCACTGATCTGAGATCAGTGATATATACATGTAGGCCTACATCTTCGGAAGATATACTTGAAGCATATGACTTGAAGTTTGTTTCTGATCTATAGAGATGTATTAGTATATATATCTATGGTCTGTTCAAATCACATTATTTTCAGCCCGGGGTATGGATTGTCATTGTAAGCAAATGAAAAATGCTTGAAAATATGACAAACCGACAATCATCTTAGACTTTTAGGCTGGAGAGCCCTTTGAAGATTACAGCAGATGATGATGATGATCATTATGAATAATATATTTTTCGATTTGTCATATTTTCAAGCATTTTTTATTTTCTTTCAATGGCAGTCCATACCCCAGGCTGTTCATCCATTCTGCTAATAATATATCATGATGAGTTGAATGGATGAATATATACAAATAATATAAAGTATCAAAAGAAAGTCAAGGGAAGTGGGAGTTCGAACACTTAATTGCTATATAATATATAATACCCTATACACGTTTGGCTAATCTTTAAAAAAAAAATTGGAAAAAAAGTACCCTATATATGTTTGACCCTGCAAATTGACCAGTCTTGAAACTATCCTTTTTAAAAAAATCGGTGTTCAAGTTTTTTTTATACCCAACGTTTTTTGGGTCACGCATGTTTACAGCAATATATTTGACTGCTACCCATTCAACACCAACACCTTATTCATCTCGCACTCAAATTCAACCTGGCTTATTTCATATCATCACACACCATCCCAGACCCAAACTACATTCATCATTAACACCTAAACCTTATTCATCTCACACTAAAATGTCTACTCTTATCATCCCACACACACTCACCCAGGCCCAAACTACATTCAACACCTACACCTTATTCATCTCACACTCAAATTCAACCTGGCTTATTTCATATCATCACACACCATCCCAGACCCAAACTACATTCATCATCAACACCTAAACCTTATTCATCTCACACTAAAATGTCTACTCTTATCATCCCACACACACTCACCCAGGCCCAAACTACATTCAACACCTACACCTTATTCATCTCACACTCAAATGTCTACTCTTATCATCCCACACACTCACCCAGGCCCAAACTACATTCAACACCTACACCTTATTCATCTCACACTCTAATGCAACCTAGCTTATTTCATTATCACACCCACCCACTCTGACCCAAACTACATTCAACACCTACACCTTATTCATCTCACACTCTAATGCAACCTAGCTTATTTCATTATCACACCCACCCACTCTGACCCAAACTACATTCAACACCTAAACCTTATTCATCTCACGCTAAAATTTCTACTTGTCTAGACTTACATCATCCCACCCTCACTCACCCTGACCTAAACACATTCAACATTTAAACCTTATTCATCTCACACTCAAATGCCTTCTCTCATTATCATCCCACACACACACACCCAGGCCCAAACTACATTCAACATCTAAACCTTATTCATCTCACACTCAAATGCCTTCTCTCATTATCATCCCACACACACACACCCAGGCCCAAACTACATTCAACACCTACACCTTATTCATCTCACACTCAAATGCCTTCTCTCACTATCATCCCACACACACTCACCCAGGCCCAAACTACATTCAACACCTACACCTTATTCATCTCACACTCAAATGCCTTCTCTCACTATCATCCCACACACACTCACCCAGGCCCAAACTACATTCAACACCTACACCTTATTCATCTCACACTCTAATGCAACCTAGCTTATTTCATAATCACACCCACCCACTCTGACCCAAACTACATTCAACACCTAAACCTTATTCATCTCACGCTAAAATTTCTTCTCTCTTATAAACCCACACCCACTCACTCTGACCCAAACTACATTCAACACCTAAACCTTATTCATCTCACGCTAAAATTTCTACTTGTCTAGACTTACATCATCCCACCCTCACTCACCCTGACCTAAACACATTCAACATTTAAACCTTATTCATGTCACACTCAAATGCCTTCTCTCATTATCATCCCACACACACTCACCCAGGCCCAAACTACATTCAACATCTACACCTTATTCATCTCACACTCAAATGCCTTCTCTCATTATCATCCCACACACACTCACCCAGGCCCAAACTACATTCAACACCTACACCTTATTCATCTCACACTCTAATGCAACCTAGCTCATTTCATATCATCCCACACACACTCACCCAGGCCCAAACTACATTCAACATTTAAACCTTATTCATCTCACACTCTAATGCAACTTCTCTCATTATCATCCCACACACACTCACCCAGGCCCAAACTACATTCAACACCTACACCTTATTCATCTCACACTCTAATGCAACCTAGCTCATTTCATATCATCCCACACACACTCACCCAGGCCCAAACTACATTCAACACCTACACCTTATTCATCTCACACTCTAATGCAACCTAGCTCATTTCATATCATCCCACACACACTCACCCAGGCCCAAACTACATTCAACACCTACACCTTATTCATCTCACACTCTAATGCAACCTAGCTCATTTCATATCATCCCACACACACTCACCCAGGCCCAAACTACATTCAACACCAACACCTTGTTCATTTCACGCTCAAATGCCTCCTTACTTTACGAATTCAGTAATTGGATATAGATAGCTACCTCAAAGGATTCTATCATTTTCAGCCCATCCTAATTGTAAAAGGGTTTTAGATAAACACAAAAATACAGCGATATTCTTGAAAGAAGTTTCAAATGTACCATGTTACAAAACTATGGACTATGTAGACATTTTATTTTACCACATGCACTTTGAAAAAGATATGCAATTAAAGATAAATTCCATTTTTGGCAACGATCTCAAAATGACTTTTTACAGAATCTAATATAATGACCACCCAAGTGTCTGTTTGTATGAATAAAAAATATGTGCCAAAGGATTCCGGAAGAAATTGTGTAATTGCTGAGAAATAAGCAAAATAAGCGCGGATTCGGTCACTTCCGTCGGGTCTTTATTCCAGCAATAATAATTCACTGTCCCACATGTGCCTATCTGTGTTGGTGATCTTCAGTGTGAACATTTTTCAGCGTAGATTTCAAGATTTCACAAAGTTCAGTTTATGTAACTGTACCAGATCTAGATCATCGATGATATACTGACAATTAAGCCTGGTTTTACAGACTTTCTCATGAAATCAGTGTTTACTGCAACTACTGGCATTTCTCTTTAAAGGTGTGCTTTTACAAAGGGCGCTTAAGCCAAGGGAACAGGATAATATGAACAATTTGTAAAATCCATGGTTTTGTTCAATGGTACATTTGAATCATCATGATAATATGGGCCATAATGTAAACAAATTTCGATATTTCAGATTTCCATCATGGTTTTAGCCAAAAGTTAGACCATTGATGAACTTAAACTAGACTTCAGAATACAAGCTTATGCAAAGTAAATTCAAATATATAACAAAACAAAAAAAAAGTGCAAATCAGGCAGATCGATGTATATGTTTCTATATTTCATATCATTCATTAAAGCTGTTAACACTCTCAAACTATGCAAATATATCACCTAACCTCAATACATGGTGACAGTACATATGCCTTCATACGGAATTCATAAAAATAAAGAAATAAACATCGTCGTGTCGGTGCAAGAACGCCCCAAGCAAATTATATATGCGCACCCCATGGGTGCAGAAACACCATTACGCCGAATGCCCTGTTTATGCGTGCTGCTAAGGGCTTTTTCCGCACATGCGATGCACAAAAGCGTGGTGTTACGCAAGGGCATTCTTGCATCGAAAAAATGACTTAAATACTTAATATTTCAAATTATTTGTTGCAGAACAAATTCTTTAAATCTAGCATCATGAAATAAGGGTGCGAATTGTACACGTAAAGTGGGCATGCATGTTTTTCTCCACAAGAAATGGTTTGGTCCTCAACTTCTCGGCGGCTTGCATTTAGACGCACAGGTGATCCATGAAACATCTCAGGAAGGATTTTAAACTGACAAATTTGCTCTGATGAGCCAATCAGATGCACGGATTTCAGTAGCTTATAACAAACACTCAGTAAACATTACTGACTTTTTCTTTCATGAAATGCTCCCAAAATAACAACACAGGAACATGAAATGGAAATAAGAGGAGAATAAGTAAAGCAAGGCCCACACTTAAACATTTCATAATAGAATTCCATTGTCAAATTAAGGGCCCCAATCAATTCTAACTCTGGAAATCCATCAGGGTCATAATTTTTTCTGCAGGAAATTTGAAAAATCTCCTTTGTAAACAAACGGGAACATACCAAATTGTCTAGAAATCAATGAATTTGTGGATATACATTCATATCTAGAATTTTTTTGAGCAAACATGCATTTTTTGTTGACTTTGCTGGCTTTCCATCGTTGCGATTGATCGGATCAACCGCAAATCCTTCAGGGAAAAAATTAATAATTTATTTTCCGGGGCTATTTTTGAGCTCACTAGCCCAAATATCCTAATTTGTGTTAAAGTTTACATTGGACCCTATATGAATTTCAGGGGCTCCATTTTAGTTTTCCAGGGCTCTTTAGGGCATTTCGGGGGCAAAATCGCCCCGAGCCCCCGTGTATTTTTTTTCCCTGAACTCCTTGCAAGACGGGCCCCTGGGTGTATTGCAATATAAGTTAAATTTTTTCCCTGAAGGATTTGCGGTTGATCCAATCAATCGTAACTATGGAAAGCCAGCAAAGTCAACAAAAAATGCATGTTTGCTCAAAAAAATTCTAGATATGAATGTAGGACGACATTGCTACAATCAAATGTGACTCCCCATCTCATCCAAAAAGACCCCCAACCACCCCACCCCAAATGACCGCCACACCACCCCACCCCAAACACACCCTACCCGATCCCACCTCATTCTTAGCACTTACGAAGCTGACAAAATTATTCTTTACTTCGACATCTCAGGCCTCGTGTTTCTCAAATAAAGACAAGCAAATCAAATTATGGCATTTAACTTTAAAACTAAATGCATACAAAAAAATATGATCTTTCTGAATGAAAATACATACAACTTTAAACAAATGGGGGAAATAACTGAACATAGTATATAAATACATAGGAGTTAAAACCATTTCTATTATTCAATATTGCACAAAAGCAAAAGAAATAAATAAAAGCAATACTACCTCTCCTCCTTGAAGGTGAAGAGTAAATAATAATAGTTCCTGTTAGCTCTTGTATAGCAAATATCACATTATAATTTAACACATTTTTGCACTTCAATAGGACTTGGAATATTATATTAGCGCGGCAGCCTTTTAAATATGGAGGGAACTGACCAATGATTGGTGTGGTCTCTCATTGCCAGTTTGTAATATATGTCTATTTTTTTACATTTTGGAATAACCATCCAAAATACAGAAAATGAATTAGCCTAAAATTTAATTAATATACAGAAACTAAAATGTTTTTGAGCGGAAAGTACTTGTTTTATTTCTTGGTAACATAGTGTGGTAAATAAAGAGGCTTTAATATGAGGAAATTATAATTTGTAAACAATTTTTTGACATTACTCCTATGCGTTTAAGATCGCATGCTCAATCTGCAATGAAATCCAAAGATTAAATATGACGTATTAAAGATGTTATATATCCAAGATCATTAATGTTATGACAATATGAAGACTTCAACAAATGGGATTGTGTTTAAAATGGGTTGAAGATTGCACTCGATCAAACATGTACAGTTGTGCCCAAAAGTTAGTAAACCGAACCCCACCACAAAATGCGCTCCTTCATGCCGGGTGTTGAATGTAGGCAACAACCAGTGTTTCCACTCTTCCAGAAATTCGGGAAATTTCAGGAAATTTTGACTTTTTCCAGGAGAGGTTCGGGAAATGAAAATATTCCAGGAAATTTCGGGAGATCCGAAAATTACAATTAAACAACAATTAAACGTAGAATCTATCAATATTCAGGTTCAATTAAAATAACTTTTTACATCCATGCATACGTAGCTCAAAATTTTCCGCCCGCGCTCGCATTTTGTAATTTATTCCTATTAGTAAAGAGGGCGTCAACAAAAAACTGCCAAATTCCTTGATTTTGGCCACCTACCCCAAATTTAGGCTCGCTGTATTAATGCTCGATTTTTGTTTAAAATCAAACTTGAAAATTCCAGGATATATCTGTGAATTTCAGGAAATCTGGGATTCATTTTCGGGAAATTTATTTCGGAGCTGTGGAAACACTGACAACAATGCTACAATGTTCGGCGAACCAAGAGACACAAACTTTTATCTGCAGACTTCTTAATTAAACATCTGAAACATAAAAGACATTGGTGGATTTACATATAGTTGAGAATGATGGGATCAATCGTAACTCTTTGTAAGACGGGGCCCTGAATTATTTGCTGACTATTTTGTGTTCATCAAAACTATAACACTGAAAATTGCATCAAAAGAATGTAAAATAAGAAAGTTACAACATTTCAAACTTTGGCAGTATTTTGCAAAACAGTTCAACTTATCCTAACTTTCTTATTTCAGATCCAATTTACATGAATGAATCAGCATTCTGCTTGCTCATTTTTTTTCTCTCTTTTCATTTAAATCAACTTTTTTTCAGGTTGACTTCCCCTGATGCCATGTTCAAACAATACACTACAGGTCATGTGTTCATGCAAGTGGATTACATGTATAAGAATCAACTCTCGAATAAAATAGATTATTTAAAAATATATTGCTCATTATGATTACATATCGTTGAGCAATTTTTTTTTCTTTTGTCAAATATCAGCTTGGTAGAGTGAGAAGCTTGGAAAATCTTTACCCATCAACAGCATGTACCAACCATGACAAGGTAACAAAAATATCTAGCCAAAATGCATTAAATTAATTTGGAAAGTACTCAATTATTAGTATCATTGTTCGCAGTATTCTACTATCGATAATCTACATTTGTTCCAATTATGGGTATTTCCATTAGCTACATGTATATGATGAATAGGGGTGGACCGACCTGTACCCTGTCTACAAGGTCATGTGCCTGTAATGATGTTTGTATCAAACGCCTACCGACTGAAAACAAAGACTAGTCGCAAAAAGCCGGATGGATGCGAGCGATGTGAGCCCAGTCACAGGGCCTTTAGGAACCATATTATTTGTGCGCAATGAAAGGCCCCCCAAAACCACTGTATCAAATCTAGCTGTATCCACCAGTGAGATCAACACAGTAGCACAGTAGCACAGTAGAAGCATGTATCTTCTACGGAATCGGTATTTGTTTGCTCGACTCACAATACATGCAGCGGAACATATAGGCCCATTTTCTGAGGTACAGTCTAATTTAAACCTTTATCGAACTCTGTGTTCAAATTAGGGTAAGCCAGAAGTGTCAAAATTTCATTTACAATGTTTGTTTCTCATGTATTCTCTGTTCGACCATCATGCTTTAATGATGAAGAAAAGTGTCTTATTTATTATTCCTAGACAGTCGCGACTAAATTGAGCACCAAAGGTGCTGACGAGATTTGTACTGCTACTTATTTTTTATGCATTTGGCTTTCCATAGTTTAACTACAACTTAAAATTTGAAATCAAACCAGAATTTGAAATCAAACCAGAGTTCAGAATCATAATAATATAATAATAATAACGGCTGTATTTATATAGCGCTTTTTGCCTGAGGATACTAAGTACTTGCTATTATTACCCTGGCTTTAGCTCGAGCTTCTATCACCAGCGCTCAGTGCATGCAAGGAATCAATCCTGCCAGGTACCATTTTCACCTCACCTGGGTCGAGTGCAGCAGTGTGGATAAATTTCCTGCTGACGGAAAACATGCCATGGCTAGGATTCAAACCCCTGACCCTCTGTTTGAAAGGCGAGTCAGAACCACTAGACCACGATGCACCCAAATATATGTACAGGCCTTAAATAAAAGTATGTATCATTTTCTCTCAACATTATGATTTGTCTTCATCTTCTCTCTTTACAAGCACTGTGTAGCCAGGACCTAGTCTCCTGGAAACATAAGAACAATCCTCATTGGCTATCTCTCTATTGTCTTTCCCCTCAGAGCCAATCACAGAGTCCGATGGATTGATGTCTCCTTGAGATGGCTTTGTATTTGCTGCTCCCTGAGAGGAGCTACTGGCAGGTAGCTCAGCGGTGATATTGGGACTGTTGAGAGGGAGCTGCGAACTGGGTTCAGAGGCTGTCTTCTTTATTACCACCTCTTGCGATATTGCACCAATCACAGGTTCCGTCGTAGACCTGCGCAGCTCCGCCACCATAGAAGCTGTCTGTGATTGGTTGAAAGGTTCTGGCATGGATTGATTAGAAGAGTCCACCTCCATTGGTGTAGGCTTACTCGTTTCAACCGCCTCATCCTCAACATCCATAGGGATTTCCCTTTCTCCTTTCCCTCCTTCCGTCATCCCCTCACCTTCTCCCCTCTGAATGCCTGCACCGTCTTTGGAATGCTCCATTTCAACACACTGCTCCTGCTTCAGGACGGACTCATCCATTCCACCATAGGGGTGTCCCGATTGACTTGGAATGTGACTCTCCTCATATTGCACTTGGTCCATGGCCACTTCTAAACCCTGTTTTCCATCGCCTCCACAGTCCCCACCAAACTTGGGATATTTCTTTGATGCTGTAGCTCCATCAGCGGCTGTAGCCCCTCCATCAACGCTCAACGAGTGACCCCTCCCAGCAAATGCGACGTACCCACTGGAGGAAGCCTCAAGGTCGACCTCGCTCTCGCTCATCTCCAACGACCTCTGACCCAAGGCCACGTCCTTGAACTTCTCAAGGTCGTCCACCTCGGATGAAACGGGGAAGTGACCCAGGGGTTCCAGACAGAGCTCCAGACGATCGTTGGGCTGGGAGAAACGGAATCTCTGCCAAACACAAGAGAAAAAGAAATACATGTAAAAATAATATTATGATAGCTGGATTTATATAGCGCTTTTTGCCCGAGGATAAAAGCGCTTGCTATTATTACCCCTGCTTTAGCTCGAGCTACCACTATCAGCACTCAGCGCATTTCAACAAATTAATCCTGCTAGGAACCCATTCACCTCACCTGGGTTGAGTGCAGCACAGTGTGGATAAATTTCTTGCTGAAGGAAATCACGACACGGCCAGGATTCGAACCCAGATCCTGTTAGCAAGCAGAGAGTCAGAACCACTAGACCACGACACGCCCACAAAAAGCTTTTGACTAATCCCTTTGTACCATTCACTACATGTATATCATATGGTGTCAAAATACACAGGTTTGAACAACTTTCAAGGTAAAATAAACTACAGTAGTTGCAGCTAAAAATAATTTCATAGGCAAGTCTTTAAAATCAAGGTTAAATGCCCCCATATAATCATAGATCTAGTTTTGGTACATTGAAATAAAATTGTCGTTCTGAAATCGTGAAATCTCACCTGAAAACTGATAATTCTGATGATCACTTACAGAAAAAGGCATAAGTGGGACAGTTTACTAACATTGCTTGGAAAAATACTTGATATTGGATGGAATTCCGTGCTTATTTCTCAGCAACTACACAATTTCTTACAGAGTCGTTTGACGCATATTTTCATTTATACATCTTAACACTTGGGTGGTCATTTTATTGAATTCTGTTCAAACTCATTTTGAGATCGTTACCACAACTGGCATTTATCTTTAAAGGGGGAGTTCACCCTTACAAAAAATTTATTGTAAAAATATCACAAAAGTAATAAAAAATATTGGCAAAGGTTTCAGGAAAATCCGTCAAAGAATAGAAAATTTTATAGAATTTTAATTATTTGATTTGTGACTTCATATGCGAGCAATATTCCTACATTTCCGATGGTAAAAAATCAATGAAATGTCATTTTCTCAGAAAATTGAAAGTGGATTTTACTGTACCTTTTGTATATTAATGGACAAATCATTTCACACCCGATCATGAATAGAAAACAAACATTAAGTCATCAGGAACCATTAAAAAAATGAAATTTGTGCATTTTATATCATATAACATATAGGGCAGCTGCTCATTTACATGTATGACGTCACAAATCCAAAACTTAAAATTCGAATAACTTTCTTTCTCTTTAACAGATTTTCCTTAACCTTCACCAATATTTTTCATTATATTTTCTGCTATTTATACAACAAACGTGTCTTCAGGGTGAACTTCCCCTTTAATACAATACAATAAAGATCCTACCTTCTTGGGTATAGAGGGAAGCATGCAGTGTTTGCCATCTTCAAGACCAAGGTCCCTCTCAACAATGTTGTAAAATAACCCCCCTCTCGAGAATAGTTCAGGCTTCCTCTTTGAATAGTTCCACAGGTCCAATCCATTCAGTGCAGCCATCAGAGTATGGGAAGTCAGTTGGACCTCTAGATTGCTTTCTGTAGGGGTGACAATAAATAGAGAGACTATATTTCCATTTGACATAAGGTTTGTTTCTACAATACACAAGTAATGAATGTTTAAGAGTGAAATGGACAGAATACTTCATGAGGTCAAAGATGAAATGGTCCATCCAACGAGGGGGAGCTGTAGAATGGATCATTCCTTTCATCTTTCACCACATGAAGTATTCCGTCCATTGCATGAATGAAAAAGAACATTCCTTATTTGGTTACATTACACCTAAACATATTTTCATATAAAGTTAATGAATTTCAATACAAACTTATGCTCATGCAGTGCAAGCCTGGTCTGTTGAGTGTCGCGTACAACATGTGCACTGCAAACTTGGGTGGTTGTGGTACCAGCAATCTTGGCGCACGCGTTCAAAGGACAAAATTGTATGGATCCAAAGTTACACGATGAATTGATCCAAAATTGCAAAGATGGTGATGTCATTGTAAAATAGGCTGAATGATTGATATCAAACAAACAATCAAATGACAAGGATCTATCTCGGTAGCTTATAATCACTTAAAACCCAGCTTGGCTTCTTGTAAGTTCCTATTACCTCGGCTTCTTCTTAAAGCCAAAGGTTGAAAATACAAAGGTCTATTTTTTATCCCAAAATTTGATGTGTGAGGGTCATGGAACTTTTGGATACAAAAAAAAAGATGAAGAAAACTAAAGATTAATGATAACTGTGGCTGAAACAATAAAAATCATTTAATTCATCTCATTCATAACTGGATTCAAAATTTTGATTGCATTCCTGTCATTCAACTCTATTCATAAACAGGACTCACTATTTTGATTGTATTCCTGTCATTCAACTCTATTCATACACTGGACTCATAATTTTGATTGCATTCCTGTCATTCAACTCTATTCATAAACTGGATTCAAAATTTTGATTGTATTCCTGTCATTCAACTCTAGTCATAAACAGGACTCATTATTTTGATTGCATTCCTGTCATTCAACTCTATTCATAAACAGGACTCATAATTTTGATTGTATTCCTGTCATTCAACTCTACTCATAAACAGGACTCATAATTTTGATTGTATTCCTGTCATTCAACTCTAGTCATAAACAGGACTCATAATTTTGATTGCATTCCTGTCATTCAACTCTATTCATACACTGGACTCATAATTTCAATTGCATTCCTGTCATTCAACTCTACTCATAAACAGGACTCATTATTTTGATTGTATTCCTGTCATTCAACTCTATTCATACAATGGACTCATAATTTTGATTGCATTCCTGTCATTCAACTCTATTCATACACTGGACTCATAATTTTGATTGCATTCCTGTCATTCAACTCTACTCATAAACAGGACTCATAATTTTGATTGTATTCCTGTCATTCAACTCTATTCATACACTGGACTCATAATTTTGATTGCATTCCTGTCATTCAACTCTATTCATACACTGGACTCATAATTTTTATTGCATTCCTGTCATTCAACTCTACTCATAAACTGGACTCATAATTTTGATTGCATTCCTGTCATTCAGTAGGATTCTTATTTACCATTGATATATAAATGAATGTGGATGCTTACCATCACTATCTCTCATCTTGTTGATGTCTTTCTGAAATTCCTTCAGAAGAGCACCTTGATTCAATCCTTGTTCGCTGATCCTCTTCTGCTTGGTAGCTGCTATTCCAGATGCCATGTAATGGGGATCAGCTAAATGACAAGAAAGTCACAAAATGATTAAGGTCAATTTTTATTCGGCATTTTCTGTGATAGTTCATCATGACAATGTCAATGCCAATACAAAATAGTCACAAGCTTATAAGTGGTTTCTATATTTTTTTCTCATTTACCCCTACCCCCTTTTTTTATTTTAAAACTTTCAAATTATTTTGAAAATCTGGAATTTAATAAGGTTTAACATACATTCTTTCCAAACATAATTTTTTTCCAACCGTATTTCAAAGAAAAAAAACATAGTAAATGAAACAAAGAAAATTAACTGAATGAAAAGCTTAACAATACCTCTCGTAATATCTTGTATGACTTCAACGGTTACTTTATCCCCATTCCTCAATGGTAGCGAACTACCTTCCTCACCACTAGGGGGCGCCCTAAGCTCTTTCGGGGGAAAGCCATATTTGATCCTCTGCTTGGCTGGAGCAATGTGAAACTTGGATTCTATGAGGGTCTGGAGCTGAGAATAAGTAGTTGATCCAGCCAAGACTAGTGTAGTCTGAAAGGGAGAATATGAAAGTAGTTGAATATTGACATTTGAATTCAAGAAGGGTCAGGAGTTAAGAATTAGTAGTTGACACATGCAAAAGCAATGTAGTTTTAAAGATATTTTATTAAACCAAATATTGAAACTTTGATTCTCTAAAAGCCTTGAGATGAGAATAAGTAGTTGATGCAGCAAAGACCAGTGTAGTCTGAAAAGGAGAAGAAAGTAGTAGAATATTGACATTCGCATTCAATAAAGCTCTGAGAAAAGTTAGTGGATGCATCCAAAACCAATGCAGTCTGAAAGGGATAGAAATTTGGAAACTTGTTAGAATGCTTCCCAGGGAGTGGAGAGAGTGCAAATATTGCATCTGTGCTAGCCAGGATCCAATGACCTTGGTAATAATGAATCTTACTCAGCAAACTTCATAGCTACAAAGAATTGCGTCCAAAACAGGAGTACAGACTAATGTAAAAACACAAGATTAATACTATAATAGTAGCCAAATCCCATAATGAAAATCGCTGAACTTGAGCTCATTCACAAAGTCAAAGACCGCGCAAAAAATCATTATTTACATGAAAGAGCGCCCCAACATCAAACTAATGAAAGTCTCTCCGCCGACCAGCCTTGCCGTGGGCTGTATTTGTAAACGGTGAGGGGGGGCGGGTGTCAAGCCGCCTTCCCCCTTTCTGCTATGTGTAAACACTTTCATGATTTTTTGGAGACGGCTTGATGCCGGCATGAGGCCGACTCCATGAAACCAGCCCATGTGTAAATAGGGTCTATGACTCACATGCTTCCCGTCAGAGGAACTAAGCTTGATCCGTATATCACTCGGAGGTTCTATTGTCCTTGAGGACACGGTCTCCATGGCAACAAACTTCATCTCCCCGACTCCTGATGAGGATGACGACTGGTTGGATCGATCCACTGTCTGTTGTAAGGATTTCTGTTGTTGATTTTGGGGAGCGTTCTTTGCTATCTTCTTTCTGAGTGCTTTCTCCGTTTCACTCATCGTCAGTTCCTCCTTATGTAGGGATTTGGACTGCAAAAAACAAATAATAAAATAAATAATGATAAATAAGTGGCTACTCTGGTGAAAAAATATATTATTATCATTATTAATGAAAGTAAAATATGACAAGAAAAGATGGATTGAACTTACCCCACCGGAGAGGATAATCTTAGACGGTGAATTCATGGATGAAGAGCTTGCAGCAGATCCTTCCTTCTTTTTCATTCCCAATTGCTTCCTCGGCGAGTCTCTCCCTTCGTTTGGTAAACTTTCCACACCTTCTGTTGGGAAGAATGTTACATTAACTGCCTCAAATCAAGGATTATCATCATAACCATCACCATTGTGTAAATGATATTTTCCCATGACATATGTTATGCTAAGAAGGAGGCAAGATGCAATTTGAAGAATAATGGGGAAAATCTGAAAAATTGTGTACAAAACAAATGGAGAGTTGACCACAATATCTGCCATTCTGAAGCATGTTTGCCAATTTGAGGATCCACAAAGAAAGCAAAACAAAGACTTTTAAACATCCATAACTTGCTTATTTCAAAACCTATTTTGATGAAACTCATTTTAAATTGTTCCTCTCATTTTACTCTTTCTAATATTGTGGGTGCGTTGTGGTCGCCTGTTTCCAACTCTCGCCTTTCAAACAGAGGGTCAGGGGTTTGAATCCTAGCCATGGCATGTTTTCCTTCAAGAAATTTATCCACACTGTGCTGCACTCGACTCAGGGGAGGTGAATGGGTACCCGGCAGGATTGATTCCTTGCATGCACTGAGCGCCGGTGATGGTACATGTAGCTGGAGCTAAAGCCAGGGATATAATAGCAGCACATTGTATCCTCAGGCAAAAAGCGCTTTATAAATCCAGCTATTATTATTATTATTATTATTAAGATTCCTTCTCTTCTTGGGTTTCGGTTTCCTTTAAAACCTTTCTACTCTATAGCGAAGTATTGTTACCTGACTTTTCACCAGAGCTCCTTGAAGCTTCCTCTGGTTTTGCCGTTGATGATGTACTCGGGCCAGGCATGTCTGACAGTGAGGGCGGTTGGTAGGCTGCCTCCCTGCTCGCGGTCTGTGGGGAATCAATTTTGAGTTAAAAGTGAAAGAAAGTAATTGCAGCAAACAGTTTCATGAGTATGCCTTTAAAATCAAACTTAATTATCACCATATTATTATCATAAATCTAGATCTGGTACATCAAAATCAACTCATCTTCATGAAATCTTAGCTTAAAACTTGTATTCCAATTAGTACTACATGTAACATAAAAAAGCATGTGTGGGACAGTGTAATAATAATGCGTGGATGCTCATTTCTCAGCAAAAAAAAGTCAAAGCATGATTATATGATACATGTATAGAATATCTGGTCAAGCAACCCAGGCATTTTTATAGATTCTGGTAAAAAAAATTCTAAGACAGATGCTGTGCGCTTAGAAACGTCAGAACTAAAATGGGAAGTTAACCCCCTTGTGAATTTGGTTTTAATAAAAGCAGAAAAATGAAAGAAACATATTAGTGAAAATCAACCTAACATTAACAGAGTTATAGTTTTTTTAAGTTTTGGTTTTGTGACTTTTGGTGCAATCAGCTCTCCCATTGGTCATACAGTGCTTTTGTGAAACTTGAGAATGATTTCATTTGAGCATTTATCATATATTCAGACATATCATTAGGTACCGGGATTCAATGAGGAAAACATTTTCAGTCACCATTAAGAATCCTGTTCCAACTCACTTTAAGACCATTACCTCAACTGGCATTTATGTTTCATTCTGATGTGTGAAGTACATTCAAGTTGAATTTTCTTACGATGTGTAGTATTGATTTTACCAGCTTCTGTAGGAATTGTTCTTTACTAAATTCCCCATGGAAACGTTTAGTGACATATTACTGTGGGTGACGTGACATTTGCTCCTGTGACATACGCTCAGGGAGCGTTTCATGAAAGGACTTGTCGGACGTTTTATCCGACAAGTCCTGTTTTATCCGACAGTTACTAAAGTAATAGTGCTTCTCAACCAATCAGAATCCAGGAAAGTTGTCAGATCTGACAACTTGTCGGACAAAAATATTGATGAAACGCCCCCCTGGGGCCCGTTGCATAAAACTTTTTACCTGAGAAAACTCAGGTTGTTTTTACCGGAGTTTTTGCCCTGTGCTAAAGTCAATGGCGGAAATCAGACTATCCTTAGTTTTTACCAGAGTTTTCTCAGGTAAAAAGTTTTATGCAACAGGTTTCAGGTCTTAATATTTCAGAGGGCATAGGGGTATAGTGAAGACTGTAATAGACTGTTTGGTTCTGAATAATGTAAAGATAAGAATTAGGGTTCATTTAGTTCTAGAGGTTAGAGTTTATGTTTGGCTTAACGTGCATACTTTCCATCAGAGCGTTTGTCGCCGGAGAAACTGTCGCCAGAGCTAATGTCATGGAACCATTTCTGGGGTGTGATGTACGGTTCCATGATATTTGCTCTGGCGACAATTGCTCCGGCGACAAGTGCTCCGCTATAAATTTGACACACAAATGAAATGACCAACTTTATCCCTGGATTTAACACTTGTACCCTACCCTAAACCTAACATAAAACCCTCTTGCAACCCTAACCCTATATCTTAGAAGAAATAAAGCCCCGAGCAATTGTTGCTGGAGCAAATGTCGTGTCACCAAGAAGTACATACAAGTTGATTTTTCTTACATTGTGTAGTATGGATTCAACCACCTTCTGGACGAGTTGTTCATTACCAAATTCTCCCGGATAATGTTTGTTGACCAGAGACTCTGCAAGTTTGAACGCATTGCTGTTCAATGACGGATCGGGCTCGTTCTGGAACCAAACGACCTCCTCTTCGATCGTCTTTCCCTTCCAAACAAGAGGAACTTTGAATCTAGAAAAGATAAGAAAACAAAACGAATACATGAAATTATGGAAATCAAATCCATGTTCCTCAGATTAACAGACGAGAGTCTTAAACACTAGACCAAGATGCCCCAAGTGTAATATGATGACTACGGACAGGGTTGACAGGATATTTCTTTTCAAAACACATTTCAAAATGCATTTTACACCAATTTAAAAAATTATATAAACATTTAAAGAGCCAAATATAAGGCCAAAAGAAAAAGCGATCTTACATTTTAGGAGGGTTATCATACTCCACACCATCCCAGAAATGTTTATGGCCGCAGGTACAAGTCGTAGAACTCGACGCAGCACTGGTCCTATCACCGTTCATGTAGACAATACTGCCATCGGTTTTCACCCGGCGAAGCTGCTTACTAGAAAGTACAATAGAAACAATATCATTATAGACCTTGTCCATTGACGTCATCGTCCTGCCATCTTAGAGGCTGAAGCCATTGCCTTGCATGTGTTTTACTCACTGACTGGGCATGAAAAGAAGAAGGCAGGACTCTAATGGTTTTTATGAATGACAAAATAATAAGGGACCTAATACTGATCCCTGAGGAACACCATAGGTGTTATGTGTTATTTCAGATCATTTCACTGATCATGGGGCTGATCTTAAGCTGAATCATACAAAAAAATCAATGCAATCAATCATAGAAATCAATCGTGTGATCAATAACTAATCCATTTCTTGCACGGACCAGACCACGTCAAGTCCCTATATATATTATGTGCAATATTAATCCTGAAAAGGTCTGTTATTGGAAGTTATGAGGGCCTGAAATCAAACAAAATCCTGAAAAATGGTTTTGCTTAGTGCTGTAGCTCGGATTGTTTACCGGGCTGAATCCTGCCGAGTTGGCATTGAACGGCTCGGAGCTTTACGGGCCGGGTTTCACTTTGAATCCCTCGAACCCGGAAAATAAAAAAAATAAACCCGGATTGTTTGATAATATTTGAGGTGTCATTTGTCACCGCAATAAAAGTTGTGAAACTATTTTTAAAAAGCAATCCATCCACCTAATGTGATGGTCGAGGGGACAGGTCAAAGGCCAACCATCCCTACCTTTTTTTTCATTTTTTCCCCATCATGATCGGACCTCCTGTTTGAGTTACAATGTATGGCCTTGTGTGTGAGGGATCGAGATGATATAGCTAGCCGGCTAACGGCGCACATGCACACAGTACCTGCCATGTGATATTGTCTGACTGGTCATGTGATTGGCTGAGAGTAATGGTTTCACTGGGTGAGAATGTCCAATTTGTTTACAAGTAAAGGCCAGTTGGTCCATTAGGCATGGTCATAACTCAAGAAGTTTTCCTTTTGATATTATGACTGTGATGACATGCAGAATATTTCTCTCTTTTTTGGTAAAATAATCTGTCCGGTTTATTGAGATATCTTTTATACCAGTTTTTTCTGCTAACCATAAAAGCCCTCCCTCCCCCCAAAACCCTGTTGTGTTGACATTTTCCACAAAGTCGGTGATCCGAAAATAATAGCTCAGCTGGGAGTGGGTGCAAAACAATTTAATTCCCATTTAAAGGATACATTAAAGAGGGTGGACGAGAAGAGGAGGGTGCCGTTACCGGGAGAGAGAGAGAAGGGGGGGGGGGTATGTGTACAAGAGCAAAAAAACAAAAACAAAAAAACGTGAGAGATGACTAAATGGATGATATGAGGGTAGGTAGGATGATATTGGACCGATTGTCAAAGTTTAATATGAAATAAAAATGTATTTTGATTCATTTTTTTATTAAAAATATTTTTATTTAAAATATTATTACCTGTAGCTGAAGGCTAGAATAAGACAGATAAAAATAAATCATACACCAAAAAAAAGTTTGATTAAAATATTCTATTGCTTCAAAGCAAATATGAAGAATGAAATACGCTCAGAAATTAACTCTTTCTGCCACCTCCACCCCTCCGAAAAAAATCTGCCCTATGATAGACAGAAACAATCTCTGTGAGAGCCTGTTTGAAAATTGGGTCACCAGAATGATAACATAATAAACAATGTGGTTTGTAATCTGCCTCTTGATTTCACACACACACACAAAAAAATCATCTCAAAGCACATGTTTCGTAGTAAATCACTATCGGTGCACAGACTGTGCTGTTGACCGCTGCACTGGTGACATGAGGAATTGCAATTTGGCCTTATATGTCTCAATCCCTCTCTACATTACTACTGGATGATATAAACAATGAATTAATTTTTTGGGGGTTTGCATGGTCTTTTGAAAAAAAGGTCAGAAGGTGATGTCGGTCACAGATAAGAGTAAAGTAGGTCAAAACTTTGTACTTTTGCATGGACATAAATCAATTTTAGCCGGACCGGGTTACCGGGCCTCTCCGGGTCGAGCTATGATTCTGATAAGATTTACGAGCCGGGTTCGGACCGAGTTGAAGGAACCGAGCTACAGCACTAGTTTTGCTGCAATATACAATTTTAAGTGTAATATGAAAATAATATAGAAGACAGAACACAGCCCTAGGGCACTCCAATACCAATAGAATTAACCTTGTAATTTCTGTTTTTATGAAGAACATATATAACACAATATGTAGCAATTAACAAAAAGAACAAAAAATCTTTTGAAACCATTGCATCTCAACAACTTTTGAGACACAATGACATCTGAGACCATATGGCCCTTGAAACTCAATGACTTTTGAGTCTCAATGATCTCTGTGACCCAATAACCTTTAAACCCAATTAACCCCATATGCTACGACAGCTACAGTGGCCCACCATTAAAGAGAGAAGAGCCCAGTTCAAGGTTGGGATGGGTTATTGCTTGGTAAATGCAATTGGTGATGTACCAACGGTACAGTACTTCCACCAGGCTGCTACTTCCACTTAGCTTCATGGTCATCAGATGAGGTTACACGTCCCACACGCTCGCAGTGTTACTTATCAGAAAACTTTTATTCTTGATGCCATTAGACTGTGGAATATTCTCCCTGCCATTAAAGTTAATTGCACTTCAGTAGCCTGCTTCAAGGCAGAGGTGCAGAAAATTTAACTGCGCTTAGACTGCGCCGATTCTTTTTAACCGCACATAGCATAGATTTTCCACAGCACTGTACATACTCCTGCACAATTCTACAAGTACGATGATACACCAACCTGGTAGACCGTACTTTCATGGATGATGATGATAACTTGAAACTCAATAACCTTTTTTATCAATAAGGCCTTGAAACACAATCAGTTTGCGACCTTTCAATTCCTTTGAACTTGTGAACATTGAACCCTGGCTTGACATTCATTTAACACTAACCCTTTACACCATGGGCACGTGGCATCCTGATTGAAGGTATGGTCCGGAATGAGTTCATCTGAGGATGCATCATAGGTACACTGGATGTCTGTTGACAAACAATAAATGATTAAATAATAACAAATCAGCATCTGGAAAAAGATCCTCAATTTCCCAATCAAGGAAGCATAAAAATTGTATACATTCAAAGTCACCTTGCAACTTATTTGTTTAAACAGTATTTCAGATGAGACAGTTATCAACAATCTACATAACAGCTCTATTTCACTTTTCTTTTTTCATCTAATTTCCTCGGCACATAGAGACACCAAGGAAGTCATATAGGAAATACAAAAATCATTCTATTATAATTTTTATTATTATAATTGATGCTGATTGGTTATGGAGAATGGCAAAGTTACTGAATACTTTTATGCAACAGTACCCTTAACAGTGTTACTAACCACCTTTAAGGATCAAAATAATTATTACCTTGTGTTGGGAAGTCATAGACCCGTCCTTCTTGTAGAGTGCCATTGGTTTGTTTAGCCAATAAGTAGAGTTCTCCACCTTCCTTGAGACCAGAAGGTGAGCCATTGTAGCCTTGAGGATAGGGTACCTGGGACACTGCAGAACAGATGAGGCATCTGTACAACTGATGATCCTGTACCGAAGCTCTGGTATGTTCTATGATCACATTCTGGTGAATACCACCGATACCTGCACATTGAGAATATCAAAAGAAAATTAGCACAAAAACGATGGTCCCAGAAACATTGGTTTGTTTAGCCATCAGGAAGAGTTCTCCTCCCTTCAGACCAGAGGGTGATCCAATGTAGCCTTGAGGATACGGTACCTGAGACACTGCAGATCAGATGAGGCATGACGATCTGCTTCATAGCCATCTGTGGTTACCGTAGAGTTCTCCACCTTCCCCATTGAGATCTGGGGGCCCGTAACACAAAGCTTAGCAATGATCGTAGAACTTTTTTCTACAACTAATTACATTGACTACAATGTACAATCAATCGTAAAAATCAAGCTAACGATTAATTACTAACTTTGTGTTACGGGACCCAGGGTGGGAAGCAGCTCCAACTACACACTTGGTCAGTAACTTTCAATATCCTGCCTCATCTTTGAGCAATTCGACAACTATCTGCAAAAGTATGTTCAGAATTTGAAAGAACACTAGCCCGCTAGCCAATGGCCAGTAAAAATCACAGCTGGCAAGCTAAAAATTGAATTTGCTAGTCCGTGTAACTGGTCAAAATGTTACTAGTGTCGCATGTAATATTGTAATATTTCATGCAGAATTTTACAAAATAACTTCTGGTGAGCGAGCCAGCAGGCTAGTGGGGGGGGGAATAAGCGCGACCCCTGATATGCTACAAAGCCGTCCCTGATACAACCAAATTCAAAGCTTGTATACTTGATAATTTATTCATACCTGTTCTCTTAGAGATAAAGTTGTAGACATCAGACACTAATGACGGATGGACACCATGTTTGTTTTTGAACTCATCTTCCATTGCGGTAACTAGACGCTGTACATAATTCTCCTACAAATGAAAAAAAATCAAATCAAAATATAACAAAGTGTTGCCAACCTTAATTGTGAAAAAAATCCTATCCTTTATTTCTTCCTCCCCTATTTTCAAGCCTAAAATCTTATTTTTCTTTGAAATCTTAAAAAACAGACCAAACATCATCATTCTTACAAATTTCAACAATCCTCTTTCTGAAGTGGTTTACGGTACACCATGTGGAGTGTTATAGAAACAGTGGATAGAAGTAGAGAAGTGGATAGGTGAGAAAGTGGAGATTTGAGAGTAGAGTATTCTTTCTTGAAAATAGTCCTGAATGGTGCCGGCCAATCAAGAGCAGTGATACATGTGCCGTTTTTCAGAACACGGACCAGGAACCAATCAGAAGTGCTCTTTCATATTCGGTTCATAGCAATGTTGGGGGATTATTTGAGACACGACAAAAACTAGAAAAATGCACCTCATTTTTCAACATAGATCTGCAAATAATCACTTCAGCAAAAGAATGTTGGCCTACTTAAGGTTTGCTTCTCAAACACCATGAGAACTGGGGCCCGTCTTACAGAGAGTTACGATTGACCCAATCAATCGTAGCTCTATGGAAATCCATCGGTGTCATAATCTTTTCGACAGGAAATTTGCACCTTTGATAACAAAACGCAGCATACCAAATTGTCTAGAAAACAGTGAATTGATGAATAAACCTCATTAAAATATTTTGAACAAACATTTATCTTAGATGTTGACCTTGCTGGCTTACCATAGTTGCGATTGATTGGATCAATAATTACTCTATGGAAATCCATCAGTGTCATAATTTTTTCTACAGGAAAATTTGTACAATGTCTTTTGTAAACATAGAGAAGCACAGTGAATGTTCAAGAAAACAATGAATGCATGAATACACATCAGAGTTAGAAAATAATTTGAACAATAGTAGATAATAGATGTTGATGTTCCAGGCTTTCCATAGTTGCGATTAATCAGATCAATCGCAACTCTTTGTAAGATGGGGCTCTGGTGTGTTGGCTCAGTTTGTAGAGCATCCGTCTCAAAACCGAGAGGGACAGACTTCAAGCCCCGGCCACATCAGACCAAAACATGTTAAAAGATTGGAGCTGCTGCTACCATTTTACGTGCAACGATTAAAGGGATAGAGCTACGTTGATCTGGCCCTGTGTGGTGGCTGCCGGGCCCATGATCAATTGGGAAAAATTAATTTCCATTTCAGATTTCTATTTCGAACAATAAAATATGGATTTCAATTTTTATTTTCATATTGCATATTAATGACCTGCAATGTCTGTGTAGTAGAGGTAAACGAATAAGGGATAGAGCCATATTTATTTGAACAGCAACAAATGTATTGTAAAACGCTCAAAGAGATTTCAAATTGGTTGTTATGACTAAACACTTACAGTTAGTGCCCTGTCTCCCCCTACGGTGCACATGTTGTCGCCATCAAACTCAATGTATCTGTTGACCTCTTCTTGCGACGTCCCCCAGGCTTTCGAGAGCATCCACCTTGGTAACCGCGGCAACGGACGACCTGACGGAATCAAAGGGGAAAGGTCAAGTATGTAGGAATGAGGGAGTTGGAGTATCGCATTGACTTGTGAACTGCAACTTATAATCTAAGTGCGTCGTAATAGCTTCATTTTTAGCAATGGCATTCGAAGTTGGTGAAGTGAAGCAACGAGAGAGTCGGAACATGCTCAAACAACCTTGCCTGATATATCAACATGTCACATTAATGGCTTTTCCCCAGTTCAAGGAGGAATCAATCATTTATTTCACATCAGAGGGAAAAAGATACAAACTTGCAATTAAGAAGTAGTGAGTGGGTAACATCATCAATTCCCTCATTTGCAGACAGAGAAGAATGTGTATTAAAATGTTTTGTGAAATCAAGCTTTAAAGGTCAATTCCACCTCAGAAAAATGTTGATTTGAATCAATAGAGAAAAATCAGACAAGCACAATGCTGAAAATTTCATCAAAATCGGATGTAAAATAAGAAAGTTATGACATTTCAAATTTTCACTTACTTTTCACAAAATAGTTATATGAACGAGTAAGTTACATCCAAATGAGAGAGTCGATGATGTCACTCACTCACTATTTCTTTTGTTTGTTATTGTTTGAATTTGACAATTAGGACCTCCTTGCCTGAACCACAAAATGTTAAAATAATGGGATTTCACATGTTCAGGGAGGAATGAAACTTCATTTCACATGACAATGACGAGAAAATCAAAATTTTTCATATTTCATATAATAAAACACAAAAGAATTAGTTAGTGATGTCATCAGTTCCCTCATTTGCATACTGACCGAGATGTGCATGTAACTGTATTGTGAAATGAAGCGAAACTTTAAAATGTCATAACTTTCTTATTTTACACCTGAATTTGATGAAATTTTCAGCATTATGCTTGTTGGATTTTTCTCTTTATATTCAAATCAAGTTTTTGTTAGGGTGAACTTGTCCTTTAAATCTAAAAAATCACAACTTCTTTTCTTACCACTGATTTTGATGAATTTTTCAGTGTTACACTTAGCGATTGATCAGGTGGTTGCTTTGTATGATTGACTTACATTGACTGTTGAGTATGATCAGTCATAGAAATGATCTCCATGATCAATCGCTAAGCTTTATTTTATGGCAATTCCAAGCAAAAGTAGACATTTTCTAAAAATTTATATTGGCTCTATTTCAAATCTGAATCAAATTTTTTCAATCAAAACTCCAATGGAATTTCATAAATACAAAAGGGGGAAATAAATAGCCACATCTTTTTTCCTATGCATCTCCTTAATGGAGAATCCAAACCATACAAGAATTTCTATACATGGGACTACAAATATTGTTATTATTTTATTTCAATTTAACAGAAAACTATTGCTTGTTTTGTAACAATTTTCTTTTGGATTATCTGACGGTCATCATTTTACATCATATCAAACAAAAATTTTAAAAGGTGAGTTCATTTTACGTTGCCTGTGTGGTTACTTCTGATGTCACTCTGTAACCATGTTTTAATATAAATATTCATATCTCATTAATTCAGTGGATCAAAATAACAAATGTTATTATTTTGAAAAATGGGTTTCAGCAACTACTGTCAGGTACCAATTCTTTGCAAATAACTATTCAAATATGGGTGCTATCTTTGTTTGAATGCTAAAACTTGTTTCTGAATGTCACTCTTAGAACTGTCCTTTTCAGGGTCCTGTACTTACCTTTGACCCCTACAAGGGCAATGAAGTGGTTTCTTCCAGAGCTGCTCCAAGCGACACAAAGAGGTTTGTTGAGTTTACCGTCCTTTCCACTGCATTCAGCGGGTGTACTTAACACAGGGAGAAACACACCTACACCGGATAAAAGCAAACACCATAAATTGAGTTTACATGTACATGTATCATCCTTTACACTGTATTCACCAGGTGTATTTAAAGGACAAGTCCACCCCAACAAAAACTTGATTTGAATAAAAAGAAAAAAATTCAACAAGCATAACACTGAAAATTTCATCAAAATCGGATGTAAAATAAGAAAGTTATGGCATTTAAAAGTTTCGCTTATTTTCAACAAAATAGTTATATGAACGAGCCAGTTACATCCAAATGAGAGAGTTGATGACATCACTCACTATTTCTTTTGTATTTTATTACATAAAATATGAAATATTTTTATTTTTTCGTCATTATCATGTGAAATGAAGTTTCATTCCTCCCTGAACACGTGGAATTCCATTATTTTAACATTTTGTGCTTCAGGCAATGAGGTCCTAATCATCAAATTCGTAAAAATTGAAATATTGTATAATTCAAACAATAAAAAACAAAAGAAATTGTGAGTGACGTCATCGCCTCTCTCATTTGTATGTAACTTGCTCGTTCATATAACTATTTTGTTGAAAATAAGCGAAACTTTAAAATGTCATAACTTTCTTATTTTACATCCGATTTTGATGAAATTTTCAGCATCCTGCTGGTCTGATTTTTCTCTATTGATTTAAATCAACATTTTTCTGAGGTGAACTTGACCTTTAAGACAGAAAGATACACTCCTGCACCGGATAATAACACACCTTACACCAAGGTCACTATCCTTTTACACAGTTTAGGGAGAACACTCATACACTGTTAGAAAAACAAACACCTTACATTTTCCTTCCACTCTATCCAGCAAGTGTATCTAAGACAGGGATAAACACTCCTACATGTACACCAGAATAAAAGCAAACACCAAATGCTCAGTGATATCAAGTCTGGTATTAGTGCTGGTGTGGTTTCAAATAAGGTGTTGGAAGTATAGTTTAGATTGCCTTCCGTAGCTCAAATACATAATACATAAAAATACTTAAAAAGCTGTGTGCGCTATGAACACCTAGCTTAGCCGGGTAATATAGGAGCGCCTTGAGCACTTAACAAGGTGGATATGTGCGCAATATAAATACCCTATATTATTATTATCATTATTAATGTTTACAAAAAAAATCAAATTGCAAGACCAGTTTAATTTTCAATATGGTACTGTACTATTAAAAGTTCTAAGAATAATCAACAAGGCAAGAACGAATCAATTGTAAGAGAAGAAAAAGAAGAGGAGAAACCAATTACCTGAATAATCACCAAAGCTTTCTAGTCCACTGAGCGAGTCAAGAAGGACAATAGGTCTTCTGAGGATATTAGCAAGACCAAAGATATGAATATTCTGGAGCCCCATGGCCTCATTGGGTCCCGGTAGATAGTCCGGGTCGCTCTCAGCTATAATCTGGGGCCATTCACTATTGTCCACAAAATCCCTGAACATGTTCTTGTAACGGTCCAAGTTCTCTTCAAAGTGATTCTTGAGGTTCGTTCTCAAGGCATGCCAGAAGAGTTCCCGACCGACAAGAGCCCTGGAGATACCATGGACAAGACAATGTCCATCCCCATCGGCGTGTATTGGTATCAGGACTTCCTCGTCTCCGTTGACTTGTTTGATCTGTTCTAAAGTGTTGCAGAGGTAGTGAGCGCTTCCGGTCTGGTCCCTCCCGTACCCCATGATGTCAATGTGCTCCGGTTGGATCAGAAAGGCACGGCCGCCCAGGTTGGCGCAGTTGAAGATCTTGCTCTTGTCCTTCGTCAAATGCTCCAACGGCTGGGCGTTGCCATCTTTGTCCATGCCAAAGTTCGTCAGCAGCGGGCTCAGAAGCTTGCAGTGGTAGTTGGACAGACCCAGGACCTTGATGGAATCAGTCGTCTTCTTCGGGGCTAAGTTGCCCATCAGAAGGTTCCGCACCATGTTGTGGATAACGACGTCTGGGTCAGTGACTTCCGCTACAGATCGTAGGGAACGGCATTCATGTACTTGTCCGCAGCTGGTACACTCTACAGTGCGATCATAGGATGGGAAGTACAGTTTGGTTTGGCAGTGTTCATCTGGGCAGACACCAGAAAGAAAGCAGTGACGCTCGTGTTTCTTCATCCTAACCTTGGAGATCAGGTCCTAGATCCTTAAGAGTATGTGCAAACCTGAAAATAACAAAGTGGTCATAATTTTAAATAACTGGTGATTTTTCATCTGATTGCTATGAAAGTATGAATGCTTTTTAGCAAGCAACCAGAGGACCAACAGCTTATAGGGACAGTGATTTTCCGCGATCGCGGAAAACGGACGGAATTCACGGAAAAGGCCTTTTGAAACGGAAAGTGGCATTTCAAACGGAAAATCACGGAAAACGTATTTTCCCTCAAAATACACAGAATAGCAACAGAAATTACTCCAAAATAACAAAACGAGAGTATTAAATGGCCACAAAACCCAATAAAACACGATCTCACTTCGCTACAATCAAGACAATTCACACATCGTGACTGCTCACGACATCAGCACACTCGATTGTACCCCGCGGCCGTACCCGGCCGGCCGGGTTGCTTGAGCTTCATATCGCTCAACTGCACGGTCGTGTGTTGCTGCCCTCTACGTTTGAAGATGTAACAGCACGATATCGTGGTCTTAAAATCCAAGATGGCGGATTGGCGAAAGTCGTTCTCTGACGATAACGATGTCCAAAAAACCCAAAAATTATCAATGAAATTTAATTTCACTGCAAAATAATGCTAATTAGGTGAAAGGTGAGGATGTATGCATGCTAAATGTGATCAAAAAATCATTAAATGCACCCGCATAGATCTGATTAGAACGTATTTTATTGTGTTGTCGGTACAGTAGCAGATACAAATTTTGGCCAGTGCGAGTGTACTCGCTGTGATTTTGCTATTCAATGTGTAAACAGAATTGTCACTTTTCCGTGTGTACAAAGTCTATGGGGAAACAGAATTTCCATTTTCTGACATGCTGAAACGGAATTTGAGATTTTCTGAAACGGAAAAGGCCATTTTTTGAAATGGAAAATCACTGTCCCTAATCATAAGGTCCTCTCCGAACACTTGGTAATGAGGATTAATGCTTTACCAAAGGGCACTAGCGCACAGAGAGGGAATCGAACCAAGGTCACCAGAATCCGAAACCCTGCTCTACCAACTGAGCAAGGAGATGTTTAATAAAGCTGTCAATGCAGTTCTTCTTCGCTATAAATTTAAACAAGTGATGAGCTATCGTTCAAAGTGAGCGATATACAACTTATGTACCAATTCTAAAAATGCAATTCAGAATTTGCTTCCATCGTCGTTTCATAACAGAATCAGTGTTGCTTTATCTCACTGATTAATAATTTCTATTTTGATAAGTTATTCAAATTTGCTATTCATTTGTCACTTTTCTACATGGAAGGTCAAATAAATCAACATTTTCAACCTCTCGCCATCAGTTTTGGGTATGTTTGCACCCTAATCTAGCAAATATGTAAGAAAGCCAAAAATTTGCATTTTAATCAAACAGTAAATTACTAGATGGGAAATTGTGATTAATAACCATTGTTCAATTAGAATCTACCAATCTAATGCACTATCCTTCTGTTTGTTTCTTTCTTCATTTTTTCTAAAAAATGAAGTCTAACTTTATTTCTTATTTTCATTTTTTGCTCATTTTTTATACTTTTTTCTCTTTTTCTCTAAGAACTCCTCTTTTTCTTTTTTATTTATTCCAAGTCTCATTTTCTTTTTCTTTCTTTTTCCCCAGCACCTTTCTTGTTTTCTTTCTTCTCATTCCTTTCTCTTCCTTTACTTATTTCTTTCTCTTATTTTGTCATTTGTCCTGTTTTTCTTGCATTGTTTTTATTATTTATTCCAGTCTCATTTTCTTTTTCTTATTTTTCACCAACAATTGGCAACATCTTTCTTTTTTTTTTCTTCTTAATCTTATGATCCTTTCTCTCTTTCATTCCTTCGTTTTATTTCCTTTCTCTTCCTTTCCTTATTGCTTCCTCTCTTATTTTGTCCTTTGTAGTCTTAAGTTGTAATAATGTTGAGAGAATGTTGAGCAAATATTTTCTTAAGATTTTAACTCTGTTTTGTGTTGCACGGACATCGCACCATTGGTAGTCATGTGCCGTTTTTGTTTCATACGCAATTCGAACTGCCGTGACACGGAATCGTGATAGCCATAATAACTTTCGTGCATAAAAAATTGCAGGCGCCAATGATGGCAAAGGCTTCCTACTCTTACACAAGTGCGGGAGCGCGTTCATTCATTGAACGAGTAGTTTCCGATGAAAATTGAGGGCCAAAACTCGAAGTCGAATACAGAAATCAATATGATTATCAAGATTATTCTTACCTTGTTTTCAGACCTTGTTTTCAGTCCATTATGGAAACTTGCATTCGTACAATGAGCGTACAAATTAACACTATCTCATTTAATTCAGTCTCTTACGTTATAATATTCCCCGAGGCCAATCGTATTGTGCAATGCAATGTTTACAAAAAAAGATTCTGAGCTGAATGCAACGAATTCCGAACCTAGAGGGCGTCAACACTAACTCAAGACTGGCTGGCTTGTAATTGTTGAGACCAAAATTTTCAAATTTAACAAAATACAAAGTAATATAAATCAGATACAAATTTAAGGATTGACATTTTAAAGAAAAGCAGTAGGAAATAAAGAACATTAATGAAATGAGGGGTCCACCAAAAGCAATAGTGCGCGACCATGGGTCTCGAAAAGCCCCGAAAAGCACCCTATAACAAGTATTCTATATATATATTCTGAAAATGCACCCCATTGGAAGCAAAACGATATCCTATGCAAATATTCTCTGAATTGAACCCCAAACCAAGTAAAGCGATATTTTAATTGTTATGGCACGGAATTCGGTCGTCGGTTTTATCTTTACCTACATAATGTCTGACATTGGGTTTACTCGTCATATGGCTCCACCTCCCACCACTTGCGTAGATCGTGTTGAATGTTGGGTCAAAAAGTAGGTCCTTCATAAAACATTTTAGTCTTTTTTATACCCTTGCACATTTGACCCTAAACACGTAGCTTTCCGAGCGATATAGATACCCTTTTTTATTATCTTAGCGTTTGACACCTTTATTACGTTACGTACATGTACGTAACGTGCATGCCCTTTCTTGAAAAAGACATCCCCTTTATGTGTTTTTTCTGGTCGCGTATGGTATCCAATCGTCAGTGCAATTGCCCCCCCCCCCCCTAGCTTTGCATGCTTGATAACATTCGGAAAGAAAAACAAAAGAGGAAGGAATTTTGAAAAGAAAAGAAAGAAAGAGCTACAATGAACA
This sequence comes from Lytechinus variegatus, assembly GCF_018143015.1. Classification (NCBI taxonomy): domain Eukaryota; kingdom Metazoa; phylum Echinodermata; class Echinoidea; order Temnopleuroida; family Toxopneustidae; genus Lytechinus; species Lytechinus variegatus. Next base: position 25,978,339 of record NC_054745.1, on the reverse strand, counting down.
AATTATTTTTATTATCATATTGATAGCAAGATCCTAAAATCATTTAGGGCCTACTCATATTTCAAGAAAAATACAGCTAAGACTATGTATTCTAATATTTTCAGACAAGCCAAACTTATTAAAATGAAAATTAATGTAGAAGAAAGGAAATAAACAAAGTCATTCTTACTGTTAAGTATTCTGAGAATATCTTTGGGACACAAAATGAGCTTAGCTAAAATCTCGTGTGAAGATGCCGGTCGTCGGTATTTTAGTAAAGATCATATAAAACATTGTATTTCAGATGTTAATATATTCATGAATGGAATCCCTTTGAAAACCTCGAAAACCACTAAATTTCTTGGAATTACTTTAGATGATTCATTATCCTATAATAACCATCGTACTATTATATCCAATAAAATTGCAAAAAATGCTGGTATTCTTTTTGAACTTAGTAGATTTTTGCCACAGAAAGAGTTGTTTATCCTTACTATAATTTGGCTAATCTTGTGTGTCCTTCCGTTTGTTTGAAGCACGTTTTCTCCGTGGTTTTCCACTCAATGGAGCTGGAATTTTTTTCTAAACATGGTTAAATTGTTCACAGATTGTCATGACGGGGGTTGTTTGTGGTATTTTGGTCGCATTATTTAAAGTTTTTTGACAATTCGTAACTTTTTGGCATTCCTTTTCGCCGCCCTGAGTATAGCTTCGAAATTCCCAGTCCCTTTTACCTCTCTCGGGTCAGCGAAATACAAAGCACGGTATACGGTACGTACTTACAATGCGCTGGCTGCATGTATATATATGCATGTGTAGCCTGCTGAAACTTAAACAACATACCGTAATCGGCCGATGTCCTCAGTGGTTACCGTACAAAATGTGGGCAGAGATGTTAACCCTATTCTGACTTGGCTTTTTGAAAACAAGTGTTGACTGGGGGTTTGCTGGGGGGTGAGGGTCTACATCTAATGTTTCTGCCCAGTTTCATTAACACATCCTTTGTATTTAATCCTATATTTTAACAGATTGGGCTACCTGCTACTCAACGCTCCAAAACTGTGCCAGTGCTCTGTTGTACACAGTTGAACAGTGCATGGTTAGTATTTTGACGTAAAATGCAATTTATTGAATGATTGATGCCGCAGTAAATCTAAATTCCAACATATGATGAAGTTGTTTGGTTGAGTCAGATAATCAACTCAGTGCTAAGTTCCAAAACCCAAAATTAAAATTGTCTTAAATAGATTTGCTATTAACCCTTTTATTTAAAGGCAAATTTGAGCAGATTTTCTTCTGCAAATTGGCAACACTGGCATTTTTTTGCTACACATATTTTGTTTGACATGTATTCTACAAAACTCTGTTGTACATATGTAGATGTTTATTAAAAATGTAGATATGAATAATACAGTGTAAAAATGGTTTATCGCTTCAACAGCCAATACCGTGTATAACAGACATACGGGACCTTATACATTATGCCATCTCAAATATTATGATCTTTTCATCTGTATACTGTTGTAGCATATCTTGCCTATTTGAATGAAATTATAATCAGTGAAGATGCCCATATAACTTTTAAAAGACACAATAATTCCATACTACATTTACAGTGTACTTTCTAAGATTTTTATCAATTATTTCAATGCATAACTATTTGATCCACCCCGGATCCACCAGTAAAAAAAATATCTAAAACCTCTAAAAAAAAAATTAAAATGCCTATGTAAGCCATACAAATCTTATCTTTTTATCACAATTAACATCTAAAATCTCTCTCTCTCTCTCTCTATAGTCGCTCTTTTGTATTCTTTAATTTCTCTATCTCTCTCTTCATCTCTCTCTCTGATTTTCCCACTGCATGTCTCTCTCATTTTCCCCACTATCTCTCTCTCTCATTCATTTTCCCCGTGTGGGTCTCTTTCATTTTCCCCTCTGTCTCTCTGTCATTCATTTTCCCCTCTCTCTCTCATTTTTCCCATTCTCTGTCTCTCATTTTCCTCACTGTCTGTCTGACTCATTTTTCCCACCACTGTTTCTGTCTCACTCATTTTATCACCCCCCCCCCCCTTTCTCTCACTCTCACTTCTTTTCGACATCCTGCCATACTTATATTGAGCAACCTTTAATTTAAAAATTACAAACAACTGCAGTCTAATGTGCATTGTAAGGTACATGTGCAATGTACTTACATATTTATTTCCGACCCAATACATGTAATCATAGCAGTTCTATATCACAATAATTGCCTCTTGGCTGCTTACTGAATCACGTGTTCTAATACATTTTTCAATTTTATAGTTAGATTTGGATTTCACTCTGTAATGATTATTGAAGTTCAATTCCTCCAGTTCAACCCAAGATGCTTAACTTAATTGAACCTCCTATCTATATTGAAAGAGAAGTCTGCTACAAATCAGTTGTCTAAATATGTTTCATCAATAAACTGCTCGGCTTTCAGTGTAAATAGGCAGTCTAGCTGTACATACAAGAATGTCACCCCTCCCCTCCCCCCCCACACACTTTGATAAAGAAAAGTGACTCCTACCCCCTGTGCTGCCACGGGTAATTGCTGCTAGTGATTTATAATAGTCTTACCTTACCTTATCTTCAATATTGCAATATTGTTTGGGCAAATACTGGAACTACAAAATTGGAACCTTTTCATAAATTACAAAAGAAAATTCTAAGAATATGTACGAATTCACCTTTTAGATCTCATTCTCGACCTTTATTTCTCCGTCTTAAAACTTTAAATATATATGACATTCATAAATTTCAGATTGCATCTGTGATGTTCCGAACAGTTAACAACATAATCCCTTCTAACATCTCCCAAATGTTCCTCATAAATTGTTCAGTTCATTCTCATAATACTCGGTCAAGCAATAAATTTCATTATCCCCAAGTTAAAACCCAAATTCTACTTAATTCATTAAGGCACCGTGGCCCTCGTATATGGAACAATCTTTCTAATGTTATCAAGAGTTCAACTACATTAACTTCATTTAAAACCAAGTTAAAAAACGTGTATATAAGTGAATATTCAAAATAATTTTTTCTGCCTAATTTTACACTTCTATGAATGCTGGTGATTGCTGATGCTGTGTGTTTATTTTTCATTTGATCTTCATATGTATTTTTTGTTATTGTTCGGGAGCTACAACTCACAAGTTCTCATGAACTTTTAAGTAGTTTTCCTTTTTTCTCTTTTTGTGTAATTTTTACTCATGTACATATTGTATATTGTTTTTTTTTATATTGATGAGAAAATAAATAAACTGAACTGAACTGAACTATTTCGTAATTCACTCCTTTCCATGTATAGGTATTTTCCGAATATTACAAAATATGATAGGAATAACGTTTGGGGGATTTTTGAAGTTTCATCATTATGAAAAATACGAGACATTTGGCTTCCTCCCGCTCGTACGCACGGGCGTCCGTCGATATAACACATGATATTTTTATGAAAATATGCACCCTTTTTCTTAAAAGTTGATGGAGAGGGGGAAAATTAATCGTATCAAGTCGGGGTATGCAGTAATGAGTACAGGAGAAACTATATTTCACTGATTTTCATGATTCATTCCATTTGATTAACTCATCTATTCGTGTTTCGGGGCTAATCTTTCCCTTACGCATTGCTTTTTGGCAGAAGTTCTATGGAAAATGCACCTTTTTTCACACAAACTTTGAGACACTCTGTATTCATTCCCCCATTGCTCGAGAATGAATGGGCAGTTAACGACGGGGTAAAAGATTTATTGAGGAACGGAATGTATATTTTATGAAAATGAAAGCCATTAATTTCCCCATTGGATGTTATATTCAATACGTGTTTTTTAGATGAAGTTAGTTGTCGAATAGGCTCTCCTGGCATTTGAGGTCTCTATCGGTGACGTCACTCAGGATCGTCATGCCTGAACCATCGGCCGGGCAGGGGTCGCAATGGTAGTATGATTTATGCATAATGCACTCGATATATACAATAATCTTGTCCTCCCGTTCAAATGAATGTGAAACTCATATAATTTTCATCAGAGCATTCAACAGGAGTACTGTAGTACACATTTCTTTGTTATAAGTGAATTAAAGTCCCTCCAGTGAGTTTGATCACCCCTATTGTGAAAATGTATCACCCCTATGTTGTAACACAGTCAGCTGTTTGCACTCAGGGTCACTCCGTGACCTCAGTGTGTGTGCGTTCAAGAGTTGTACACGATTTTCTGTCTCATTTAGGCAGAAATCTTTCATAATGGACATCACATATAAGATATTGGAAAATTATGACGTTTTGTTGGTTTGGGGGTAATAATTATTGTTAAAGTCTGAATCAAAGCTACCTATTGGCTGGATCTTATAAATTTTTTTTAGTCCACCATGCAGACTCTCAAGATTGTTTAAAGGACAAGTCCATCCCAACAAAAAGTTGATTTGAATAAAAGGAGAAAAATCCAACAAGCATAACACTGAAAATTTCATCAAAATCGGATGTAAAATAAGTAAATTATGACATTTTAAAGTTTCGCTTAATTTCACAAAACAGTTTTACGCACATCCTGGTCGGTATGCTAATGATGTTTTTTTTTTTCAAAGGTCTTCACTTTCAAGGGGGGGGGCAAGCTTCTGTTTTAAAGACATTTTTCCGTTACCAATTTGTATTGTGCCTTTCAAATGGGTGTGATTCTTTTTGTTTATAGTAAGGAGATTATGAAAATTTTCCTGTAGAAAACAAATTTGTGGTATGGATGGATTATACAGTCGAGATTGATTGGGTCTATCGTAACTCTTTGAAAGACAGGGCCCAGGTCCCTCGGAGGGGACCTTAAGGCTTTGGTCCTGTGCAGAATTGCTTTCTTTCAAGCATTCAATGTTGCTATAGTAATCAGGTTGAAATAAATAAAAGTATCAGCACCATTACTACCACTGGCGGATCCAGCAGAGGGGGGGGGGGCAGCCGACCGCCCCCCCCCCCCTGTGAGAGCCATAATCAAAATTTGTAATGTAAAATACCGCTTTTGCCAAAGACAAGTGTGCCACCCCCTTTGAAAGTGGAGACTTTTTTAGGGGGTTGACAAGTCAAATTTCTCGCGGACCAAAGTAACGACCTTCATTTTTAGATGAAAACTTCTTTTTTTTGGGGGGGGGGGCTTGTCAAATTTTTAGCAGAAAAATGTTTCCCCCTTAGAAAATCCTAGATCCGCCCCTGATCACTTCCACAACCACCACCGTGACCGCCACCACAGATCGTAAAGCCGAAACCATGTAACCCCCTAGCTGTCAAGTCAAATATACATACATGTTGATAAATTAATTGGTTACACTTCGTAATTCCGAAGGTTCGTAATTCCGAAACACGTAAATTGCCTATACCTCGATGTTCGTTAACCCAAAAACGTAAAAGGGTTCGTTAATCCGAACATTTGTGGCGTTATTCCGAATGTTCGATACTCCGAAAACGAAATAAGGTTCGTTAATCATTTCGTTTTCGGACTAACGAACCTTCGGAATTACGAATCTCATTTCTTTTTTCGGATTAACGAACCTTCGGAATTACGAACCTCATTTAGTTTTCGGACTAACGAACCTTCGGAATTACGAATCTTCGGAAATACGAACCTTCGGAATAACGAACCTTCGGAATATCAGAACCTTCGGAATAACGAAGCTTCGGAATTACGAATGTATGCGAAATTTATATAGGCCTTTCAGTTTGACCATTTTCTAGTGATTTCTTCAAACACCCAAAATTTATAGAAATATATCAAGTTAAATTCTCTTGGCATGTTGAAAATCCGCTGTTTAAAAAAAAATGTATTTATTCTTTTCAAAAATTCAATAACTTCGTTATTCACCTTCATCAACTTGTCCTAGTAAATAATAATCATCTTTGCACGATACTAACACAACATCCTTGACACCACACTTAAAACAGTTACATGCACATCGTTATAACTATTCATTAGGTGGGCTGATGGTGTCATATCCCCACTTCCCTTTTTCTTATTTTATTTCATGAAATCATAATTGTTTCATTTTTCATAGCTGTGTAAAGGATGTGTCTCCTTTATGATGAAATAAGTTGCGGCAGTAAATAACTAATGCACTTAATCAGTTGTCAATCCAATTATTTTAGTTCTTTTTAGTTCTTGATAACATTTTTAATAAACCTAATTTTATGTAATATTTGTTATCCGATTTTGATCAAATTCTCAGCATTTTGCTCTGTGAATTTTACTCTATTTATTGAGATATAAATATTTCCAGCCTGGACCATCCCTTTAAAGAATGATATTACAATATTCACCATGTTAACACTAAAAATGCTAATATATCCTGCAAGCCTACATAACCAAATGCCTTTTTTTACAATATGTGATAATAAAATAATGTGTACTCACGAGTTCTCGTTGCTTTTTAATAATATAACGATTCAAATTTTGCAATTGTGGAATCCCAAGTAGAGCCGGAGACTCAGGTTCTCATTAACAGTACCTTGCTGTGTTCACAGAGAGCTGAATATAGTATTCTAATTAAGACGAACAACTCGTAATACCTTGGTGCAGTATCTCTGATAAGTAGTATGTCTGTTGAGTAACAGTACTGGATTAGAATAAAATTTTAGCTAATTTTACAATAATTTCATCCCATAGACCCAATCACTTGATAATAGTAATGAGTTTTGGACCCGGGGGGGGGGGCACCAGGCGCGGATCCAGGATTTCGTAGGGAGGGGGGCCCAAATTCGACCTGATTTTGGCGCCCCTGTGTACTTTTCGGAAAAATGGCGGCCCCTCCCTCCCCCAGGCAATCATAAGTGCGTTAAATGCATGTTAAATTATCTTATTTCATAGGCACATGAATCAGGGGCGGGTCCAGCCTTCGCCAATAAAGGAGCCCGGAATTTTTGTTTAGCCATAATTTCCACGATCGGCCACTCGAAGATGTTTTTTTTCGTTTGTTTATTTGAAGGGGGTAGTCTTATAAGTCATTTCTTAGCTTTATTATTTAAATCAAAATAAATGTATAATATCATAATCCTTATTTTATAATGCCTGCGCAACGCGCGAGCAATTTCTTTTTAAATTGTATGTATTTTTTTCCTAAAATTTGAAAATTCAGAAAAAAGATGTGCCTGCAATAATTACTGCGAACGCAAAGTGCGAGTAGAAATTTTTGATACACGTTTTGAACCGATCGGAAAGGTAGGCCTACCAGTCCTGTTAAAGATTGCATACAGTTAGCTATGAAGACGTTATATATTTCAACAATCAAATAATGCGAGCGCGAAGCGCGAGCTGAAAAATTTTGACATTTCTACATAAAGAATGGAAAATTTTTAATTATTTTTGTAATCATGAACAGGATAGCTATACAGTATAACTTAACAATTGATGCGAGCACGAAGTGCAAGCGGAAAAATTCTAGATTTAGACCTAAAACGGGACACTCTATTCATGTTTCCTAAATCATGAAAAAGATGAGTAAGAGGGGATCTTCCTACATTAATAATGCGAGCGCAAAGCGCGAGCAGAAAATGTTTGTATACGTTTTGAACTGATCAAAAAGTGCCTTTTAAGGACTGCTTGCATTTAGCCTAGAAGACATTAGATATTCCATCAATCAAATAATGCGAGCGCGAAGCGCGAGCTAAAAATTTTTGACATTTCTACATAAAGAATGGAAAACTTTGATACAATATACTTAATTAAAGAAAAAAAAATCGAATCTGTACTGATTCCCAATATTTATCACACACAAATCCATTATTCCATAAACTAAAGACTCTAACAGTATTTGACATAAATACACTTCAAAGTTTACTACTTATGTTTAAGTACGTAAATAACATGCTCCCACCTACCTTCATTCCACAATTTTTATTATCTGAATACATCTATTCATTCATACCCTGCCCGTAACTCTTCAAATTTCCATTTAATCAACCCCAAACTGCTTATTGCGCAGAGATCCATAAGACACCATGGTCCAGATTTGTGGAACTCTCTACCAGCAGAGTCTGTAAAACAATCTTCGTCATCTTCACTCATTTAAGACAAACGTTAAATTTTCAGAATATTTGAAGTAAAATTTCTGTGTCGTATCCTTTTTATCGTGAATTTATTCCTCCTTCGATTTAGTTATTACCAATATCTTCATCATGACCACCATCATCTCCATGGCCTTCATCATCATCATCATAATCATCATCATCATCAACATCATCATCATATCACCGTCACCCTCAGCTTTATCATCTTCATCTTTATGCTATAATATTGCATGAATTCATGTTTCGTATTTGAAAATATATGCCAATTCTGCTTTATAATTGTTTTAATTCAATTAGTATAAGTTTGGGTTTGTCGTTTTTTCAAGCAATATCCTTATGATGACAATCCTTCTCCTGCAAATTGTGAATATCATATAGTTTATCATTTTTGTCTGGAATTATTTTTTTCAGTACTCTTTATTTATGATTGATGCCAAAAATGCTAACATATTTTGTCTATTATGTTGTGAAAAATGTATTATACGAATGTTATGGATGCAGAAGAAAATAATAAATCAAGTCAAATCAAATCGATTGATGCGAGCGCGAAGTGCGAGCGGAAAATTCTAGATTTAGACCTAGAACGGGCCACTCTATTCATGTTTCCTAAATCATGAAAAAGATGAGTAAGAGGGGATCTTCCTACATTAATAATGCAAGCGCAAAGCGCGAGCAGAAAATGTTTGTACATTTTTGAACTGATCGAAAGGTGCCTTTTAGGGACTGCTTGCATTTAGCCATGAAGACATTAGATATTTCATCAATAAAAAATGCGAGCGCGAAGCGCGAGCTTAAATTTTTTGACATTTCTACATAAAGAATGGAAAACTTTAATCAGTTTTTGTAATCATGAACAAGATAGCTATATAACTAAACAATTGATGCGAGCGCCAAGTGCGAGCGGAAAATTTAAGTTTCAGACCTAGAACGGGACACTATTCATTTTTTCCTAAATCATGAAAAAGATGAGTAAAGGGGATCTTCCTACATCAATAATGCGAGCGCAAAGCGCGAGCAGAAAATGTTTGTATACGTTTGGAACTGATCGAAAAGTGCCTTTTAAGGACTGCTTGCATTTAGCCATGAAGACATTAGATATTTCATCAATCAAATAATGCGAGCGCGAAGCGCGAGCTGAAAATTTTTGACATTTCTACATAAAGAATGGAAAACTTTAATAAGTTTTTGTAATCATGAACAAGATAGCTATATAACTAAACAATTGATGCGAGCGGAAAAATTCTAGATTTAGACCAAGAACGGGACACTATATTCATGTTTCCTAAATCATGAAAAAGATGAGTAAGTGGGGATCTTCCTACATTAATAATGCGAGCGGAAAGCGCGAGCAGAAAATGTTTGTATACGTTTAGAACTGATCGAAAGGTGCCTTTTAGGGACTGCTTGCATTTAGCCATGAAGACATTAGATATTTCATCAATCAAATAATGCGAGCGCGAAGCGCGAGCTGAAAATTTTTGACATTTCTACATAAAGAATGGAAAACTTTAATCAGTTTTTGTAATCATGAACAAGATAGCTATATAACTAAACAATTGATGCGAGCGCCAAGTGCGAGCGGAAAATTTAAGTTTTAGACCTAGAACGGGACACTATTCATTTCAAGACATTAGATATTTCATCAATCAAATAATGCGAGCGCGAAGCGCGAACTGAAAATTTTTGGCATTTCTACATGTACATAAAGAATGGAAAACTTTAATCAGTTTTTGTAATCATGATCAAGATAGCTATATAACTAAACAATTGATGCGAGCAGAAAAATTCTAGATTGAGACCTAGAACGGGACACTATTCATGTTTCCTAAATCATGAAAAAGATGAGTAAGAGGGGATCTTCCTACATTAATAATGCGAGCGCAAAGCGCGAGTAGAAAATTTTTGTATACGTTTTGAACTGATCGAAAAGTGCCATTTAAGGACTGCTTGCATTTAGCCATGGAGACTTTACATATTTCATTAATCAAATAATGGGAGCGCGAAGCGCGAGCTGAAAATTTTTGGCATTTCTACATAAAGAATTGAAAACTTTAATAAGTTTTGTAATCATGAACAAGATAGCTATATAACTAAACAATTGATGCGAGCGGAAAAATTCTAGATTTAGACCTAGAAAGGGACACTATTCATGTTTCCTAAATCATGAAAAAGATGAGTAAAAGGGGATCTTCCTACATTAATAATGCGAGCGCAAAGCGCGAGCAGAAAATGATTGTATACGTTTTGAACTGATCGAAAAGTGCCTTTTAAGGACTGCTTGCATTTAGCCGTGAAGACGTTACATATTTCACAAGCAATTTATGCGAGCGCGAAACGCGAGCGTAAAAATATCGAGATTTCAACCTTGTACGGGATACTCTATTCATGTTTTGTAAATCATGAAAGGGATGAGAAAGGGGATCTTCTTACATTAATAATACGAGCACAAAGGGCGAGCAGAATTTTTTTTATATTGTGATCTGAAACTGGATAACTGAATGGAAATGCCCGGGCGTGTTTCAGATTAAGACCTAGAATCTAGGCATTCTAAACAATCTTTTATCATGAAAATAAAGGCGAGCGCGAAACGCGAGCTTAAAACATTTGATATTCCCATCTGATATTTCAAACACTTTGTAGGAAACTTGTAAGGTGGATATAAATCGCATTTGATAAAGAGCTGATATGTTTCATTATTACTTTAATTTTGAGACATAGGACCTTGACATCCTTAGGACATGTTATCATATGAATATAATGACTATATATCTTCCTATTCATCTTGCTACGCGCGAGATAAAACAAAAGTGACAATTTAATTATTAAATTGATATCTTAGTATTAATGCATAATGAGGGCGCGGAATCTGATGATATTATGGCCTGAACACTGAACATTTCAAGCACCTTTTTATAATGAATAGGATGCATCATTAATAAGTTGATAAATTTTTAACCATTAATGCGAGCGCAAATCGCGAGCCGAAAATTTTGATAAACTGTCATGAAAAGGGGATTTTAAGTAGTTTGTTATACAATACGGGTTCAAAACTGCACCCCTAAATTTCAAATTGAACCCCTAGGGATGCAATTTTGAACCCGCATGGTGCAAAAATGAACCCCAACCGCAGGATTAAATTTTTGAACCCCAAATCAGGGGTTCAATTTTTGAACACATAGGGTGCTGATTTTGCATCAACCTTTCGGGGTTAAATTCTGAACCTTTTTTTTTAGTGTGTGCAAGTAAACTTCAAAATTTCTGTAAATAATATCTATCAATATATCCATCAGTGTTGCAGTCAAGGCTGAAACCTCCAAGGCCAAGGCTTTAATACCCAAGACCAAGGCTTCAATCCCCAAGGCCAAGGCATGGAAACCCAAGGCCTAAACACCTCAAGGCCAAGGCATTTCAAACTTTCAATATATGGAACAATGAGCCAACAACAAGGCGGCAGTTCGAATATCAGTTTCGCGCCCCTACATGTAGGTCGATCAAAAATTTGCCCCCCCCCCCGTTCGAACATCGATTCGGCCCCCAGTTCGAACATCATTTTGGCATCCCTTCGAACTCGATTTGCCTTCCCTAGTTCGAATATCATTTCGCCCCCCTAGCTCGAGTATCAATGTTGCGCCCCCTAGTTTGAACATCAATTTGGCACCCCCTACCTCGAATATCGATTCGGCCCCCCTCCCTAGTTCGAGTATCAATTTGGTGCCCCCACTTCAAACATCATTTCGGCGCCCTCCTAGTTCTAATATCAGTTCGGCGCCCCTACATGTAGGTCAATCATCAATTTGCCCCCCCCCCCTCCGTTCGAACATCACTTCGGCCCCCAGTTCGAACATCATTTTGGCATACCTTCGAACTCAATTTGCCTTCCCTAGTTAGAATATCATTTCGCCCCCCTAGTTCGAGTATCAATTTTGCGCCCCCCCCCCCTAGTTTGAACATCAATTCGGCGCCCCTAGTTTGAGTATCAATTTGGCGCCCCCTACCTTGAACCTCGATTCGGCCTCCCTCTCTAGTTCGAGTATCATTTCGGCGCCCTCCTAGTTCGAATATCAATTCGGCGCCCCTACATGTAAGTCCAACATTAATTTGGCGCCCCTACATGTAGGTCAATCATCAATTCGCCCCCCCCCCCGTTCGAACATAAATTCGGCCCCCAGTTGGAACATCATTTTGGCATCCCTTCGAACTCAATTTGCCTTCCCTAGTTCGAATCGCCCCCCCCCCCCTAGCTCGAGTATCAATTTTGCGCCCCCCTAGTTCGAACATTAATTCGGCGCCCCCTAGTTCGAGTATCAATTGGCGCCCCCCTAGCTCGAACATCGATTCGGCCCCCCTCCCCAGTTCGAGTATTAATTTGGCGCCCCCAGTTCGAACATCATTTTAACATCCCTTCGAACATCATTTCGGCGCCCTCCAAGTTCGAATATCAATTCGGCGCCCCTACATGTAGGTCCCACATCAATTTAGCGCCCCTAGTTGGAATATCAATTCGGCGCCCCTACATGTAGGTCCCACATCAATTTGGCGCCCCTAGTTGGAATATCAATTCGGCGCCCCTACATGTAGTTCGGTCATCAAATTGGCCCCCCACCCCCGTTCGAACATAAATTCTGCCCCAGTTCGAACATCATTTTGGCATCCCTTCGAACTCAATTTACCTTCCCTAGTTCGAATATCATTCCCCCTAGCTCGAGTATCAATTTTGCACCCCCCTAGTTCGAACATCAATTCGGCACCCCCCTTGTTTGAGTATCAATTGGCGCCCCCTAGCTCGAACATCGATTCGGCCCCCTCCCCAGTTCGAGTATTAATTTGGCGCCCCCAGTTCGAACATCATTTTAACATCCCTTCGAACATCATTTCGGCGCCCTCCAAGTTCGAATATCAATTCGGCGCCCCTACATGTAGGTCCAACATTAATTTGGCGCTCCTACATGTAGGTCGATCATCAATTCGGCCCCCCCCCCCGTTCGAACATAAATTCAGCCCCCAGTTCGAACAGCATTTTGACATTCCTTCGAACATCATTTTCTTTCCTCCTCTTCCTCTTTTTTTTCTTCTCGTCCTTCCCCTCTTCCTCTCCCCTTTCTTCTCTTCCTTCCCCCTTTCTCTCTTTCTTTTTTTTTCTTCTCTTCTTTCTTCCATCTTCCTCTTTCTTCTTTTTTCTCCTTTTCCCCTCTTCCTCTCTCTTTTCCCCCCTCTTCCTCTTTTTTTCTCCCCCTCCCCTCCCTTTTCTTCTCTTTCTTCCCCCTCTTCCTCTTTTTTCTCTTTCTTTCCCCCCTTTTTTCTTTTCTTTCCCCTCTTCCTCTCTCTTTCCCCCTCTTCCTCTTTTTTCTTCTCCCTCCCCCTCCCTTTTTCTTCTCTTCCTTCCCCCTTTTCCTCTTTTTTTCTTCTTTCCCTTCTTCTTTTCTTTCCCCTCTCTTTTTTCTTCTCTTCTTTCCTCTCTCTCCCTCCCCTTTCTTTTCTTCTCTTCCTCCTTTTCTTTTCTCTTTTTCTTCTCTTCCTTTCCCCTCTTCCCCTCTTTCTCTTTTTTTTTCTCCTCTTCCTTTCCCTCTCTTTTTCCTTCTCTTTCTTTCCCCTTTTCCTCTCTCTTTTCCTTCCCTTCCTTCCCCCTCTTCCCCTTTCTCCTTTTCTTTCCCCCTTTCCTCTCTCTTTTTTTCCCTCTTCTTCCTTCCCCCTCTTCCTCTCTTTTTCCCCTCTTCTTTTCCTCCTCTCTCCTCTCTCTTTTCCTTTTTTCTTTTCGCCCCTTTTCCTCTCTTTTTTCTTCCCTTCTTCCTTTCTTTTTTTCTTTTCTTTCCCCTCTTCCCCTCTTTTTCTCTTCTTTCCCTCTCTCTTTTTTTTTAGCCGAAGGGGGGGGGGGGCCAAGGCCCCCTCGGCCCCCCCATGGATCCGCGCCTGGGGGGCACTTCCATTCAGGAGTGGATACCATGCGCGACCATGGGGTCTCGAAAAGCACCCTGAAGACATCAGGAACCATACAAAATGTGAAATTCATGCATTTTATATTACCTAACACATGGGGCAGCTGCTCGTTCATGACGTCACAAATCAAGAAATTGAAATTCTAAAAACTTTTTAATCATTTAATGAATTTTTCTCAAACCTTCGGCAATATTTTTTATTTTATTTTTTCTGCTATTTTTACAATAAACTTTTTGTCAGGGTGAACTTCCCCTTTAACACCAGCCCGGAATCTACAATAATTCTAATAACTTCTTACCCTTTAACGGATTTTCCTCAAACCTTCACCAATATATTTTACTATTTTTCTGCTATTTTTACAATAAAGTTTTCTTCAGGTAGAACTTCCCCTTTAAATCAACACCAGAGTTTTTGAAGTGAACGAACGAAAGAACGATTATTCTTCCTCCCGAACATGTGTAATTAGCATTAAATACTACAGGGTTTAGTCGGTCCTTATTTTCAAATCTAAAAAAAAATAAAAAAAGATATTGTATACTGTAAGTCAAACAATAATAAAAAAAAATAGCGAGTGAAGGACATCACCGTCTGTCTCATGTGCATGCCACTGAGTTGTGCATATCACCGTTTTTTTTTTAAATGAGCGAGATTTTAAAACTTCCTTATTTTACATCCGATCATTTTTTTTAATGATGTTTTCAGCGTTATGCTAGATTGATTTTTCTCTATTTATTCAAATCGACATTTTCTGGGGTGAACTTGACCTTTAAGGGCATGGTGTCGGATTTTGGGGACAACTCCCTACCCTTTCCAGAATCAAATGCCACCTCTGCCCCCGGGGGCCACTTACATTGACGAGTGGATACCATGCGCGACCAAAAAACACGGAAAAAGGATAGGGCACGTTACGTACGTAACGTGATAAGGGTGTCAAAAACACAAAAATAGTGGAAAAAGGGTATCTATTCCGCGAGGAAAATTACGTGTTTAGGGTGCTTTTTGAGACCCCATGGTCGCGCATGGTATCCACTCGTGAATGGAAGTGGCCCCCCGGGCCTCTGCCCTAGTCTGGAGGCACAGACCTTGATAGAAACTTTTATCAAGAAGTGGGTTTCCCACAAAGACTAGCGCACATAAAACTTGCTGTTTCAATTCAGAGTGAGCGAAAAGGCACTCAGTACACAGTTTATTGTAGGCTTTGCATTCGGACCCCCTTAAAGGTCAAGTCCACCTCAGAAAAATGTTGACTTGAATCAATAGAGAAAAATCAGACAAGCACAATGCTGAAAATTCCATCAAAATCGGATGTAAAATAAGAAAGTTATGACTTTTCAAAGTTTCGCTTATTTCCAACAAAATAGTTACCTGAACGAGCCAGTTACATCCAAATGAGAGAGTCGATGATGTCACCCACTCACTATTTCTTTTGTTTTTTATTGTTTGAATTATACAATATTTCAATTTTTACGAATTTGACGATTAGGACCTCCTCGCCTGAAGCACAAAATGTTAAAATAATGGAATTCCAAGTGTTCAGGGAGGAATGAAACTTCATTTCACATGACAATGACGAGAAAATAACAATATTTCATATTTCATATAATAAAATACCAAAGAAATAGTGAGCGAGTGATGTCATCAACTCTCTCATTTGGATGTAACTGGCTCGTTCATATAACTATTTTGTTGAAAATTTAAAATGCCATAACTTTCTTATTTTACATCCGATTTTGATGAAATTTTCAGTGTTATGCTTGTTGAATTTTTCTCTTTTTATTTAAACCAAGTTTTTGTTGGGGTGGACTTGTCCTTTAAATCAAGAGAAGGGATTGCTGAACAGACTACCATCCCCTCCTTCCCATAACTTTTTTTGTTGTAAATCATATTTTATTTCTTCCTCATATCACATGTAAAATAAATATAACATGACATCATCAACATAATTGTTTCAAGTTTACGCATAAACCTTTTAACATGGTAAGATAAGGAATATTATGAATTTCAAATGTAAACTTAGAATCAATCTGCTCACATATCTTTAACAAATAATCACGAAGGGATTAATACAGACAACAACAGCAAAGATTTCTATTAGCTGAATTACGGAAATACACTTATAATCTGTATATAAAACTCAAGTTATACAAGATTCTTTTTCTTTCCTCCCTCGTTTACCATACTCTTCAACCAAACTGATTAATGAGGAAGCTTTATTAATTATAAAAAAAAAACCCGTACACACAACTTAGAACCAGACCCTAGTACACCGACTTAACCCCCTACCCCAATAAACGACGAATAAAGAAGAATAATGATGGTAATAAAAAAAAAATAATAACGGGTTTTGAACAATCTTCTTTTTCTTATTCTCTCTTCCCCTCTCTCACACTTTTGTCTTCTCTTTTAATTTTTATTGTCGGTTTTCTTGTTTGTTTTTGTCGTTTGGACTGTTTTCTGTTTTGTATGTGTGTGGTTTCTTTCTGTACTGTTTTGTCTTGTCCTCTGTGTACACTGTTTTTTTTTCCTTGTTTATTATTATTTCGTCTTGTCTAATTTATTTATAAGCACTATTAGAATCGTTGTTTTGTATATTTTCTTGTATGTCATGGGTATGATCATGTAGTAAGGAATATAGTGCATAAAACTTACGAAGCTTGACCCCATTGGTATTTTTCTATTGAACATTATTAATTTCTAGTTGTTTTTGATGAATTTTAATCAGGTATTTATTTCAAGGGACTCACATAAACAAGCGATGCTTTCCAGTGAGTTCCCTTTTTTTCATTTCATTTATTCATATTCTGATTTGTTCCTATTTACTTTGTAAATTTGTTTGAAATGAAGAAGAATAAAAATCAATCAATCAATTTTCTTCTGTCATTGTCCCATCGACCGTTATTTCCCCCTTTTCACTCGAAACGATATCTTTGGAATTGACTACACTTTCACTCGGCAACGACCTTTGAATAAACAATTTCAACTGAAATAGGACAATGTCCATACGACTGGAAACCATAAATCACCCAATTCACCTACGAAGAAATTCGCAACATTAACAAGTATTGCGGAAATATTAATTTAATACTCAACTTAATACTCAACAAATTTAGCATGGCTGTTTTAAGATTTTAAACAACTAATGTAAAGTTCATACAGCAAACTGCGTTGTCTAAAGTTTTAAACATGAAGGGTGATAAGGAGTAGCTTGATTAGGGTAAATCTCCAAGAGAATCTTATAGGGGTTCGGGTTTACTTTCAATTGGTCTAATGCTAATTGCCAACTCGTCTACTACCATTTGGTCTACCATCAGTTCGTCCACTATCCACAATCAATGTGGATAGTGGACGAACTTGTCTAGTTGCCATTTCGTAACGAGTGAGTATTGAGAAAAGCCAGTCAAAAACACAACTTGTTTCAACATAATTATGATGGTCCTTTATTCATGTAATCACACATTATCAAGGTCCTTAGATGTAGGTTGCAAAAACAAACTAGTGACGTTTCAACCTCAAAGAAAACAATCCACACTGCATGCTAAATGGAACACCAAATATGTCAAAATTATTCAAATAAAACTTACATGACAAAGGTCATATTTCAATCGACCATGCAAAGGAAGTTATTTTGAAATGACAAAATGTGGCTATTGACAGGATATGATTTTCATTGGTTTATCATAACCACAGTCGTCAGAAAAAGACACTGACAGGCATTATCTACAAAGCATCGTTTCCTTTGACAATGCAATCAAAATCACAATGGAGAGCTGAGAGGTTTTTGTCGAAACTAAATTGGAGGACTGGCCGGGGCAGCAGATCATCCGCCAGATTTGCACCGGACAAACAATTGCAAATATGTTGTTGTCCAGAGTCAAGAGATTCCGATGCTGTCCCGCTTAACCAACTTTCGACAAAAGCCTCTCAGCTCTCCATTGTGATTTGAGTTGCATTTTCAAAGGAATTAATGTAGAGAGTGGCTCTGTAGTAAATGCGAGAAGTTCGGACCCATGTTTGAGCTATGAAGAATCAATGTGAATATTGATAAAATAAAAAAACATATAAACTTTACATAATTTATCTCAAAGACAATTATACACGGTTTCGGACTCTGGTACTTATGGTTATGGGCTTCTAACACGTTGCTCTGAGCCAATAACTTGCAAGGATTTCAGTAGCTTATAACCAAAAAAAAAACTGAAGCCAGTGAGAAAAATCCCTAGACCTTCCATTAATCACTTTCCCCCGTCAGATTTGACAATGAAATCGAAAACTTACTATTAGTTTGGAATATAGGTTTGTAGAGAAGCCTGGACATTATGTTGCGAGTTAAAAAAAAGGGGGTGATAATGTTTAGAGATTGCAAATTGCAATAAGATTAACGAAGTTTAAAAAAATATCTGAGATTTTGTTTAGTATTGTAGATTTAGTTTAGAAATCGAAAGACTAAGTTACAACATTATTCACGAAATTCATCCAAATTTATAGAGGATTTATATTGCAAGCCTAGTAGTAGCAAAATGCAGTTGCATTAACGAATTTCAACCAAATCTAGAAAAATTGTAGTTTAGACATTAGCAGAGCACATTTCGATAAATGAAATTGAAATATTGTTTTTAATTGGATCGAAATTAATAGACTAAAATTGGGAATATAAAAATTCAACCTAATGTAGATTTATTTTAATATTGTAGTCTAGGGATTAGCAGACAGCACATGGGATTAACTAAGTTTAACGAAAGTTTTGATTTTCCTCATAATTACAGACTGCAGTTGGATTAACAGAATACAACCAAATCTAGTTAATTATTAATGCAGTTTTGAGAATTATTTACCGCATTAAAATTAACCAAAATAAATTCGAGTCTAGATTTTTAGAAAAATTGTAGTTTATAGGGATCAGCATACTGCATTTGGATTAACGAAGTTTAACCAAATCTTCACTAGTTTCTCGACATCATCGTGTACGTGCATCACCATGAATTCCTTATTCCTGAGGGAACATGTATCAGTCGGTCCCATTTTGTAATGAAAGCCATCATTGTAAATCAAAGGCACATCTAATCTCCTCAGGAGGATACCAACGAATACATCATCCCTTGAGGACACCAACGGTGTCCGCAGTGACTCCTTGAGGAGACGATCTATAAGGTCTACGGAGAGAACGTAGCCCCCGCCAACGCAATACTGGGGGAAGACCCTGCCACTGTATTCCTCAGACGCTACATGGTACTTCTTATCCTGATTTTTGTTGCGGTATTCCCTTCCGCCGTCTCCGAGGTAGAGTTCTTGAAGACCTTTGCCATGGCTGTTCATTTCCTGCAGAAGGTGCAAGATGTTTCTGAGATTGGCGAAGACGTCGTCGTCGCCCTTGAGGAAGTATTTTGCATTGTTGCAGTGTTTAGCTGTCCAGGTTAGACCGAACATGTGTTTCAAGGTCAGGTTCTTGAAGGTATCTAGGAAATTCCCTTCCAGGAGATCGCCATTCTGCCCGTGTTCTTCGTCAAGAGATAATCTCAGTGCAGGATCGGGTGGGTATGGTTGTCCGATGAGAAACAACACTTTGACCTTCCTTGAGAGAGAACTTAAGAATCCCTTGTTTGCCCAGGTTTGTCGGATGGCATCTCTGGAGGTTTTGCGGGCTGGATGGGATGCGATCAGAACGAGCATGAACACATCCGGGTCAGTGCAAGTGACGTCAGAGCTTTGCTTGACAGTTCTCAACACCGTCTCAAAATACTTCGCATTGTTTGCTGATTTCCCTGCGTAGATGATATCCATGTCCGGGTCCTCGCATTCCTTCATGAACGTCTTGTCTTTCAGTTCTTCCCATATTTTGGGGATATTGTAAAAGCTTGGGGAGATTGCGGTGAAGCGTGAACTTATTGGACAAGCGTCGTTGGGTTCAATGTGGTTAAGAGAGAAAGCGTTGCTATGTCTGACTTCCCAGCCATACGCTTCAGCAGTCAGGCCTATCAGGGCGTCGGCAAATGGTACTAGTGACGGCGTTGACCAAGTGTATTTGTAATAGCTTATAGCTAGATCAAAAGGAATGACAATGCCAGCTTGCAAAGAGCAGTAAGGTGGGTAGTATTCTCGATTTAAAACGGCACTCCCGACGTAGAATTCACTGGGAGAGTTATGGTCCACCCTGGAGATGTTCGATCGAGCCCCAAGAATAAATTGAGAATGTTTTTCCTTTTTGAAGATCTGCAGAACCTTTGGCAGTTTTTCCAGCCATATGAAGGTATTGTCTCTTGCCTCGATGATGTACTTGATTCGAGAACAAAACGCAAAAGTCCATCGAAGCCCCAGTAGAGATTTCAAGGTCGTTGCTCGGACAGTATCGGTGAAATTCCCAACCAAGATATCCCCATGGGCCTCCGACTCTTCTTGAAGCAGCTTTTCTTCGATCTGACTTTCTGGTCCGCCCATGACAAACCGCACAAGGACACCGAGTTTCTGGCGTTCCTCAGGGTTCGCCCATGTCTCCCGAATTTTACCTCTGAGTGCCTTCTGAGATGGGGAAGAATGTAAAATGATTAACACGCTCACGGAACGACGAACATCTTTCCTGTCATCAGGGCCAACTTCCTGGCACTTACTAGAAAATCCCAACAGATCCACAAGAGCTTCTGATAGGTACTTCCAGTGCCTTCCCCTGTAGCTGAAACTCTTCGCTTTGTCAACTCGTAACTTATTTGGAGCTTGTATCCAGGTCATTGCATGCAAGAAGTCTCCTTTCATTTCTCCAGGACCTTGGACACTGGAAACAGTCTCCTGGCGGCTTTCAAGTGTTTCTATCAGGATGATGACGAGAGCGATGGCTATTCCGACACTGATAACTTTGGCCAAGATCTTTCGAGTGGAGCGGTTGAAAAATGCCATCGTGATAACACCTTGAACAGATCTCCTCCAAATTAAAGTGGACACCGTCTTGTCTTTACAACGTAATATTTGTCCTCTACTGAAATTATCCTAATCTTCTCGATGAAATATTGTCACTTTGATCCTAATTCCTAATAAGGCATCAATAAGTACATAAATAAGTATAATAAGAAGTCTTCATAATGAAATAACACAGAATTAGACACATATTGAGATCATTTACATACTAGAAGGGCATTCGTTTCACAAAAAAAAGCGAATCGATATTCGAATGTTCACACAGACAATGTTTATTACCCAGATTGTACACTTGCAGAATGGTGCATGTGTAACACACGGAGTAAGATATTCATCAGGCGGGCAGTGGGAACACTCTCTTTATAAATGGATGAAAGGTGCCATAATGACAATAGGCATTTCAAAACGGCGCAGTTAAATTCATTTCAAATCACCATATGTTGTCTGTTCAGTACTCAAACCTCAGCTAGTTTTTCTACCACCAATACGATCAATATCAGGCAGAATATTACCATGCGAGGAATATGGAGGAGGGGGGGGGGGGTGGCAAAACTCACATCTCGTGCCCCTCCCCGTTTTACAGTGGTGACCTGTGTCCTATGGCTTGTCATACTTCATCCCCCCCCCCTCCAAAAAAAAATCTTGAATTTGCCCCTGGATCATGACATTTATCTTTATTGAATATAATACCAATAATTCAAACATGCAACTAAGAAAAGGGCAAACGGTGTCTATTTTGTCCTAGTAAAAGTATATACGCCCTAAATATTTAGCTTTGTAAAACTTGTGATGACCATGAAGCCAAATGTTTTACAGACAGTTTCAGTCTATAAAATTTTCATTTCAAGTCTAACTCTAGATCTAGAGAGAAGTAATGATCTTTTAATATCTTGTAATATATCCATTCTATCATTCATTTATATTATTAATTCATTCGTTCATTCATTCATTCATCTGTTCATCATTCCATATATTCAACCATCCATCCATTCTTCATTAGCCATCCATCTATTCATCAAACAACTATTGCTATTTCATCCATTGATTCTTCAATTTATTCATCCATCCAATCCCATTCTTCATAAGTACTCTATTCATCCATCTGTCCAGCCATTGGACTCTCATATTAATCGATGAGGCATAAACTTAACGAGTCATATTCAACTAAACTTTATAATGATGCAAGTACGATTATAATCCCCATCATTACCACCACTACCATCACCACCACTACCATCATCGTCACTACCATCATCATCATCATCATCATCATTAGTTACATCATCATCATCACCACAATCAACACAATCACATCCCCATTATAAACATCATCATCATCCTCAACATCATCATCATCATAATCATCATCATCACCACCAACCTAATCATCATCATTATCATCATCATCACCATCATTATCATCACCACCAACCCAATCGTAAACATCATCATTTTCATCACCATTATTATTAACTTAATCAACCTCATCATCATAATCATCGTTATCATTATCATCATTCATCATCATCATCATCACCATCATCATCGTCACCACAATCAACACAATCACATCCCCATGATCAAAATCACCATCAACCTCAACATCATCATCACCATCATCATCACCATCACCACCATGAACATCATAATATTCATTATCATCATCATCACCACCACCACCACCACCACCATCTGTCTAAAACATTCCTGTAACTGTTTGTCAAGACCAATCCCGAAACTACATTCAAACACAACATGACATTCATATTTATTAAAGAAGAAAGCGCAATTTATTTATTCATTGAATTACCAAGCTTTAAAATAACAAAAAGACATATCATTTTATTAAATGTGATGCAGAAATACACAAAAGTATTTTCATTAATTCAAGAATACAGTATATTTTTATGCATTTTTTTTCTTATCTATTGGCTTTGTGACAATGTAACGTTTTTTTCTCACAGGTCAAAAAGATAACGTGAAAGAGAGTGAAAGAATCTTTACATAACATCTAAAATAATCAACAGAAGTAATGAGATGGATAGACAAAGCATCCAAATATATGGCATAAAAATGATTGGATCACCCCTAGCATAACCCAGATACCATTATAAATATTCCATCATAACAAATATTTCTCAAAGAATATAGATTAAAATTTCACATCAATTTTATCATTAAAAATATAGCCACAATAAACAGCATACAGAAGTGGCTTAAATCTTCAATGCCTGAAAACACCTAGTTGTGAAAGATTCCATCCCCATTTCATATATGATGATTGAATAAAAAAAAGAAGTTGCATGGGTTACAATGTCAATATGTGCATACTGTTAGATGTCATATATTTTTTTCTTCCCCTGGTTGAGTTTAATCCACTCTTGTTATATACAAACTTACATATTTATTTAGCCAATTGATTAAAGTTAATCCATACATATCGCACCAAAGTATGACATCAATGTTGATCCCTTTTGTGACTAATGGCCTTTTCAAGACCATATTTTGGCACACAGCAAAAACTGTGGTGTTATGTTTAATCTCTAGGGTGTAATTTTAACACCTCAGGGTGTGGTCCTCTATAAACACCAATTGGTGTCAGTTTTAACACCACAGTTTTTACAGTGTAGAGCATGATGAAAAACCCTCCACACACCAAATTTGACACAAAGTGATTCATGATGTGCTAGCTCTATTGGAAAGAACACAGTGTATCCCACAGTATGTGCCACAGTGTGTTCACAGTGTGGAACACAATGTGAAATCACCTTCACACAGTTAAATTTGAGCATTTCAACAGTGTGAACATACATATTCTCATAGTCGACCATGTGAACGTGCTGTGAACAGTCACACTGTCAAGGTGTCCACAGTGCGAAAATATCTTCACACTATTGAATTTGAGCATTTCAACAGTGTGAACATATATATTCTCATAGTCGACCGTGTGAACGCGCTGTGAACAGTCACACTGTCAAGGTGTCCACAGTGCAAAAATATCTTCACACTGATGAATATGGGCATTTCAACAGTGTGAATCACACATAGGGGACCATGTAAACAATAACTCTTGAGGTGTCCACAGTGTGAAATCACCTTCACACTGTTAAATTTGAGCATTTCTACAGTGTGAGTCACACATACACACAGTCGACCGTGTGAACACACTGAACAGTCACACTGTCGCGGTGTCCACATTGTGAAAACATCACCACACTGATGAATATGAGCATTTTAACAGTGTGAATAATATTTTCAAACAGTACACTATGTCAACATACTGTGACCACTATATGTGACACTCTATTTCTTCCTGCAAGTAAGGTAAAGTAAAGTGATGAATAGGCCCAAAATCTGGCCAATCCATATCTGATTACAGTGGGGGCTAAGTTGTTCTTCATTAAGCGTGAACTTAGGCCCCCACGGACCGATTCCCATCAAATTTCGGATGCGGATATTTCCCATCATGCTTTATGTATATGGTCATGAAAAGTGCACAAAAAGTCTTTGCGACACCATTGATATTGTTATTTCATGTGAAGTTTGGATCAATGTGTCTCATTTCTTTCCCTCCATTTCTGGCCCCCGTTGCATAAAAGTTGCTATTAGCTTTCCCATCCAATGGTCAATGTAACTTCTCTGAAGTCCTTGATTCTGTTGTAAGTACTATTGGATGGCAAAATTATTATAATAGTAACTTTTATACAACATGGTCCTGTTAGTACTGGCAAAAATAGTGAATAAACTGTGTCGTATAAAAAAATCTCTAGAACCTCTATTACTGACTTAGTGAATCTAAAAGCCATCTATTCTCCAAAGTAGAAACTAACTCTGCATAAAACATTAATATGAAGAAAGTGGAACCCTTTTTGTGTTAACTCAACTATGAATACAGATCCATTACAACACTAATACCGTTTTCATACTGAAGGCAAAGTGGAGTTACTCCGGAATAACTCCGGATTAAGTTTATACGCTTGTACTGCAGACCGACTTTAAACCCCCTTTCATATTGGCAAGCACCGCAGCGGTGTATCCGCAGTCGTTGCCATGTTTCCAAGCGAGTTCGCGCCATACATGTGGCGAGATCACAGCGATAAGCGCATACCGCATTTCCGGTGCGGAGTAACTTCGTTTGTAACCCTCTTCTCGAAGTGGGTTGAGTACTCCGCTTTGAATCCGGATCGAACTAATCTCAGAATTTTCATATTGCCCTCCAAAGTGGAGTAACTCCTCCTGGACTCCGGACTAACTCCACTTCGGCTCTCACTATGAAAGGGGTATAAGTAGGATGGGGGTTTGATGAACGGGCAGTTAAGTTGATATAGAAACATGTTTTGCTCCAAGTTTTCCTAACATCAGATAGTAAAAAATAATTTCAAAGGTTTGTGCTTTGAAATATTGTCCAATATTACTTTGAACATGGACCTATTACGTAATAGGTCCATGCTTTGAATGAACTTTAAAATTATTGCTTGCAAAATCCTGAAATTGCCATGTTCTCCGAAAAAACAACCCCTCCAGTATAAAGACACCTGGGTATAATACAAAACTTTGGTGACACAAAATCTGCTTCTACGACATTTGCCCCTGTCTTGATATCTCAAAGGGCATAGAGATAGAGTGAGCATTGTGACAATTCGTGCTGCACCATCCCGAGTTTGCTCAATCTCAAGATTTTAGCCCGATCGGCCCTCTTCGCGATTAATCTCGAGATTCAAGAAACCCCGTCTCCACCATCCCAAGAAGAGGGATTCCTGCTCGAGGAAGGCATCGATGCATTATGGTCCGACGGACGCTGTGAATAAATGATCCCGAGTGCGTCTGCACCAGCAAATTAGCACGATAATTCATAAAATACTGCGCTATTTTGCAAATAATCCCAAGTTGACTTGGGATTGCAATTAATCCTACGAACTAGCACGACAATTGCGTCTTCATTACAAATAATCTCAAAATTGATCAGGATCGGGATAATTTGCTGGATCAGAAATATCGCGCTAATTTGAAAACTTGGGATGGTGCAGACGGCCTTATTGAGCCTTTGGTTCAGGATAATGTAAAGATCAGGATTAGGGTTTGTTCAGTTTTGGAGGTTATGATTTATGGTTGGCTTAACGTGCAGATTTCCATCAGAGCAATAGTTGCTGGAGCAAATGACATGGAATCCCAAATTCATACATCAGTTATAATCATCAAATGTCATCCTGTACACCGTATTTACCAGTTGCACTTCGTAATTCCGAAGGTTCGTAACCTGAAGGTTCTTTATTCCGAAGGTTCGTAATTCCGAATCACGTAAATTGCCTATATCTCGATGTTTGTTGATCCGAAAACGAAAAAGGGTTCATTAATCTGAACACTTGTGGCGTTATTCCGAAAACGAAATAAGGTTTGTTGTTCATTTTGTTTTCGGATTAGCGAACCTTCGGATGAACGAACCTTAGTTCGTTTTTGGATTGTCGAACCTTCGGAAAAACGAACCCTATTTCGCGTTCGGATTAACGAACCTTCGGAATAACGAAGCTTCGGAATTGTGAATGTATACGGTATTTACCATATCAACAATAAGAAACAGGATTTATCAATACTGGGTCACCAATGCCTATTACCTAACATCTAAATCAATATATGGGTCTATAATATAAAACTTGACTCATGAACAATGAATCTTGATGGAATGCTTCATATGTTATGCAAACGATATAAAACAAACACAAAATGCAGTTTTAAGATTAAAATCAACCCCATTCTTAACTTCTTCTAGGATAAGTATACAGTAGCCATCTTGCCTTTTAAAATAAACGATCTGTAACATCAACCGATTAATCTCAATTTGAATTTGTTCATCATCGCATGTTGTTCTTATTTCTATTTCCTCATTAAGAAAAAACTCCAAACATTGCAGAGCAATCTCTTGTTTTATATCCATCTACATATATATACCGAAATAAACAAGTTGCATAATAATAATATTAAAAACAGAGTTCTACAAATACCTTATGTAGCAAAATAAAGTTTCATTCATAATTTTCTTTCAAAGTGTGGCAATTTTTATTCAAATTTTTAAAAATCCATTACAAATATATTGAATCTGGCTTAATTTACATATACACGAACAATTTCTTCTCATACATCTAAATTATAATGGTAAAACTAAAGATACATAAATAAACAAATGTACAGATGTTTACTAACATGATCTGGCAATGGGATGCTACTGCAATGAATTTAAGTAAAATAATTGGTTGATCATTTCATTAATAAATTGCCAAACGGATCTCACAACTTTCCTTGAGTGAATACTCAACTATACAACCCCTTTTACGGTTGAAATAAATCTGATATCACCCCTCAAATTAGGAGGGAAATCGTACTGTTTTCCCAATTAAATACAGTAGTTAAAAAGAAATCAAATATGGATAAAACACAAAATTAACAAATGAATAAAGAAAGATGTCATTAAAAAATTGCCAGTGATTACTGTTTTCTTTACATTGCCAATTTAGAGGTCATAATGATCAGATCCCTGGAATAATGAAGTATTTGCATTTTTAAGAGCTTAGAAAAAGAGAGAAAAATAGCAACTCATACATGTATACAGGATTTTAAGAAAGGCCTGTTACATCAAAGAACCAACACTCCAACTCGTCACCTTCTCTATGGAAGGCCAAGAGGAACAATAGTTTATTTATTTTATCAATATTTTTACATTTTTACTTCATTAATTAATTATCTATTCATTTATTTATTTATCTATTCATTTATTTATTTATTTGTGTGTTTGTTTGTTTGTTCATTTATATATTTATTCATTAAACATATATTCATCTTTTTATTTGTATAAATATTATTTTTAACTTATGGATATAACTTATATCGATAGATTGATTTTAAAAGTCATTCATTTATTAATAAATTACATGTAATTCATAGATTTATTCATTTATTTACATTTATCTATTTGTTTATTAACTTATTTATTTATTCATATTTGTAGATTGGCTCCATCAGTAACTGGAATACTGTTGTTCTCGGAGGCCCTGGTTGTCTGTAAACAGACAAATGTCTTTCGCTTGCAAATTAAATGGGCCTGCATTCTGTCCAATCAACAATTAGCATTTTCTGTATTTAAGCCGAAACCGAGACATCCAGCCTGGCTTTCCATAATGATGGTGTAGAGCTGGAGATAATGATGATGGAATGGGCACCTGTCATCGACCAATTTCTCAGAATCGACATGAAGGAGTGACTTCAAATTTACGGCAAAAGGACTGTGACATGCTCAAATTCACGAACATGGCGAAGATAAAAACATCGCAGATAGAAATCTGACAATCTGGGCCCCGTCTTACAAAGTGTTGCGATTGATCTGATCAACCACAACTATGGAAAGCCAGCAACCTCAACATCTAACATGCATTTGTCTTCACAATTCAGTGTGCCTTCTCTTTGATTACAAAGAACCTTGTGCAACTTTCCTGTAGGAGAAATTATGACAATGATGGATTTCCATACAGTTGAGTTTGATTGGATCAATCCCTACTCTTTGTAAGACGAGACACAAAACTTAGAAAAATACCAACATAGCTTAATGGGCTCCACATAAGAATAATTTGTTGTATGTATCAAATGTTTGAGTAACTGGGTAAAAAAATGTTATACAAATCAACCTCCCACAATGAAAGCCCGCTATTACCTATCGTATTGTATGTATAATAACATTCAATATACAAAAGCTAATATAATTTGAGCAATCTAATTACTCATGATTTAGGTTTATACAAGCAATTTTGCATCAAACATGCTAAACAAATGTTTAAACTTTTTGAAAAATATTCCATTAATATATAAAATGTACATTTATCATTAATTATAATAATTATTATTAATATCAATAGCACTGTTATACTTTCAGCATTTTGCTTTTTGTTTTTTTTTATATTATACATGAGTTCATGAAGCATGGTGATTAATTTGAAAAATGGAAGCTTCTGATTGGTCACTCATCTTCTATATCAGCCATGGCTGCTGCTCTTGCTGCCTTGATTTCCCACGAAGCATCCTATGAAAAAAAAAGAATATATGGAAAATAAACAGTGTTGAATTTGAAAGATTTATCCCCCCCCCAAAAAAAAAAATCAAAACAAGAATTGGTATTCTGACACATTAAAGGAGAAGTTCACACTGATGAGAGGGAGGCACTTCAATAAAATCAGAAAATGAAAGAAAAATATTGATGAAGGCTTGATTATAGTCTATACAAGAATAAAGAACTTTCAAAATGAATTACCTGCTTTTTTGGGAAATATTTGGACAATTACATATTATCTAGCAAAATCATCTTTAACTACTATCTAAATGGATTCTGTTCTAACAAATTCTGGGATCATTGCCACATTTGGAATTTATGTTTTCACCATATCCTTTTCAATAATTGTGTGAGAAAATATGAAAGGCAGGGGAATTATGCATTAGTACACTCTGGTGTGCCACAAGGATCCAAATTAGGACCATTATGTATTAGTACACTCTGATGTGCCACAAGGGACTTAAAGCCTGTGTATAGCTTTGGTAAAGGGTCAATAATGTGATTGATAATCGAATATCATCTAATATGACAGTCTTACTGAAGCGTAGAGACCGTTATATATTTTTCCAACTGCACTTCTCTGAGAAAATTTCAAATATTCAAATCTTGGATATATAGCGCCCTCTCTCGGCGATGCTTGTTTTAAATTAAAAAATGGACATTCAAGCACTTATCTTATAAATTTAGTGATTAGATATCCAAAAGTTACAGACAAAGAACATATCTTGAAAGTTTCAGCCCATTCTATGATTTGGAATAGGATTTAATTGAAAGACAAAAACACACAGATATTTTAATTTGATCGGGTGACCCGATCAAGTTAAATTTCCATGTAAAATCGCAAAATTTATCCTGTAAAACACATTTTCATTTCATATCCTCCACATCATACCTGTTATAGGGCATATCCATTCATATTAGCTAGCAATGAATTGGAATAGTGATAGGTGCATTTTGGTGGATTTACCAAAACTATACACAAGCTTTAATTGGGACCATTATGCACAAGTACCCTGGTGTGCCACAAGGGTCTAAATTAGGACCATTTTGCATCAGTACACTCTGGTGTGCCACAAGGGACTTCAATGGGACCATTATGTACACTGTTGTGTGCCACAGGGGACTAAATAAGGACCACTTATGTTCCCAGATGCACATTGAAACAATGTAAGTGTATTTCCTACAAGACATGATAATGACTATATACTGTACACAGCATGTTTATTCAAGCCTGTAGACAGGGGGTTCGATTGAACTCACTAAAATTTCCAAGAGCAAGTAAAAATACCATAAAAATGATAAGAAAAGAGAGGGGATTGATCCCCCTTAATTGAAAACCCTGGCTACGAGCCTGTTATTATTATATGTATCTGTAAACTGTATGTAATTCAGTCTGGCTGCAAGTTGCAGTTTTTAATACACCTTTCAAACTGATAAATCAAATCAATTAAAACTTACAACACTGCTCTCTTCTTCTTCCTCTTCCTGCTCCTCCTCTCTCTCTTCCATGATTCCATTCTCGTGTTCCACTACACCATTCGTTTGTTCATCCCCTTCATAGTACCCAGAGAAACGCTTCGGTTTACTCTCCACCTTCTCGGTTTTCACGTCAGCGTTATGAACTTCACCCGACTCCCATTTTGCCTTCAGAGAGCTTGCACTGCCACCTGCAAGAGGAGAAAAAAAAAAACACACACAACAGGCATGAGATAGGGAAATATGAAATAAAGAGGTAAAGCAGTGATATGGATTTTAACCTAATGATTGGCTGAAGTCTATCACATGACCAGTATACAAATAATGCACAGATAAAAAGTGCATCGGTAGGTTTTGTGAGCATACAAAGGGACCTATGGATCTGTCAAACCACACTAGTTTCCATGCTTTCCGCACGCTCGCTATTCTTACTTATGCACGAACAAACCGGTGCATCATTTGTTTTATAGAATATAGGAATTCCTTCGCGAAAAGTTAACTTGTTTACAACAATGCATTAGTAATTACCGGATGCATGGCTGGCCATGCATCGGTAATTACTGATGCATGGCACCCACTCAATGATTTATTCTAGCTAACAGGCAAACTTTATGATCACTCTCATTAATGGCTAATATACTATTGACCAGTCATAGTTTTGATAAAAAGATGGTTTATCCAATAAGCAGGATCTATATCACTACCTTATCAAACACATCATTTTGCTCAGATATTCAATAGAATAACTGCCTTCGCGTGTTACCTATAACACTGTCCAA
Source organism: Lytechinus variegatus (assembly GCF_018143015.1). Taxonomy (NCBI): domain Eukaryota; kingdom Metazoa; phylum Echinodermata; class Echinoidea; order Temnopleuroida; family Toxopneustidae; genus Lytechinus; species Lytechinus variegatus. The sequence goes on along the minus strand of NC_054745.1, from coordinate 25,947,117 downwards.
ACACCCTCAGCTATGCCTTGGACATGGCAGAACTGTTTCAAAGTTACCTTGTGCATATAATTCTTACTAACGCCTTAGATGTGTAGGGGAAGGCGGGGTAAGTTGCCACACTTTTTGCATTTTTGCATGTTAGAATTGATATGACTAATAGTATTGTAGAAATACATGTAAGTACTCAGCATTTAGATCTGATTCTTCGGAAATATTTTTCACCTATATATAACTTTCTACCCCCACACTGAAAGTCATTGTGACCATTAAAAAAAAAGATGATGTCAAATGGCTCAACTTGCCCCATCAATGGGGTAAATTGTGCCACAATGTGGTGGTGTTAAGGGTTATGTAATGGGTCATCAATACATGACACCACCACAATGTCTGACTCATTCATTATTGGCCTGGGGGTGGTGGCTCAACTTTCCCCTAATCTCAACTTACCCCGCCTTCCCCTATTCTCTGTACACTACTATCTGTAAAATTCATATTGCATACCTTTCGACGTCAGATAGTCATCGCTGCTTGCCGATGACTTGACAATATCAGTTCTTTCTTCAGGTGTGTTCTCAGAAATCACCATCTAAATATAAAACAGAAGAGTTAAAGATACACCATCTTAGTCCACTTGTTGACATCTCTATCAGTCTAAGATCTCCCTTGAAAACACATAGGCCATTGTTCTGACTTGGGTTTTATATGTAATAACTAAAATTGTTTACTTAATTGTCATTAAGCACAGGGAAAGAGCAAGATCACTATAAGAAACAATGCAAATAAATGTCCGATATTTTTACACAAAACTAAATAGCATCGCAGCTGACGACCTTTTTTCACATTTGTATTTGCGAAAATGGCGATGTGTTTTTTTTCCCTGGTTGCTACCAATTGCAGGTTTCAGAGGATTCCCATAATAATAATAATAATAGGCATTTATATAGCGCCATCTATCTAGAAATATTCTATTCCGAGGCGCGTTGTTATTATTATTATTACCCCGGCTTTAGCTCGAGCTGCCTCTCAGCGCTCATGCATTCAAGGAATTAATCCTGCCGGGTACCCATTCACCTCACCTGGGTCGAGTGCAGCACAACGTGGATAAATTTCTTGCTGAAGGAAATTACGCCATGGCTGGGATTCGAACCCACGACCCTCTGTTTCAAAGTCAGAAGACTTATCCACTGGGCCACAACGCTCCATAGATGAAAGTGAAAAGCAAAAATGGATTAAGACAGCAAGGTAGATTGATTTGCTTTTTGCTGCAATGGCTTTGCCTTGTGTGAAAAATAGGTTGCAAGCAATGAGATTCCACTAGCAGCCATTTTCTCCAATGAGAAACACATGCTACATAGAGCGATCATTTCTTTAGAACCTGGCTGTCATGACACCATGGCAACTGACGTCACCACTTCGGTACTTTGAGCACTTAAGTGTAAGTGCTCCAAAAGAATTCACCATGTTCTTATTGGTATTCATGAGCTAACTACAAAACTGTGGATTGGATGAATCGTAACTCAGGGCCCTGGTCGTTTGGACTTACCGTCATGCTATAACTATCTAACGACTGCGGCGTCCTCTCTAGTGACGGCTTTGGCTTCTCCGGAACCCTCTCGACCTGCCCGGTCTCCCATCTCTGCTTTAGCGACCGTGTGCTCTCGGCCGACTTCATCGGCTCGTCCAACGTCATCGACGAGCTCACCACGTCCTCTTTTCTTGTTGGTGTGCTCTCGGAGACCTGGTCCTCAATCTTGTAGTCTTCAAGAGAGCGAGGACTACGTTCTAAAGCAGATCGAGGTTTCTCCTGCACGTTGCTGACGTTGCCCTTCTCGAAGAGACTTCGGAGCGACCTTGCTTGTCCTATACAGGAATAAACATAACATACAAACATATATTTTCATACAGACTAAACCCATAGAGATATACAGCATTCTTTAATTCAAAATTTACATTTTTTTGTTCATCAAATTGGCATCATAACTTTTCGATGCATTTTCAATTTTGTAAAATATAGAATAGGTATAACGCCATTCCAAATTTCAACAAAAGGTTGCCAATTTGGAATTTTAACCTGATTTTGTTTTCATCGGCTTGACAATTAAAGAGTGTGTTTAAATTTTCCTTTGCTTCTAAAATTGGCAACTCCTCAAATTGGTAACCACCACTAATTTGTTATTAATTTTCATACAAGAAAATGAAACAATGATGTAACATGAGTCTAAATATATGATGAATGAATGAATTTACCGATAAAGTGCCAGTTGCATTTTTTTAAACAGTGACTCTGATATTGGAAGCACACTTTTATCACAGCGCACTAAATTTACGCTTGTTGCTCAGGGTAACATCATTCATGAATCCAGTGTTTCAAATGAATGATTCTACTGCTTTTTTTTTCTTATTCACATAGGAGAGGAATTATTGATACAGAAACCTATAATAATCAGCATAAAATCTAGACCAAAAGCTTCGGTCTCTATTATGTTGGTTGTTCAGCTGAACTCCGTTGGCTTCGCTCACCAAATACAGAGACCGAAGTTCTAGCGCGATCTGTACAGGGGACTCAATGGCCATATGTTTATGTACTAAGTTCGGATAAAACAGGGAAGTGAAGTTGCGCGACAGCTGAGGTAAGTCACTGTTTTTGTTCCTTTTAACTTGAGTTTTCCCCGTTTTTTGGCAATTAATGCCATGAGGGAATATTAATTTGCATTTCGGTTGCGTTAATTTTCAAAAGTTTGATTCATTAAAGACAAAAATTGAAGAGTCCTGACGGGGGGATTTTGCATTGTAAGTACCCTAATGGTGGCTGCATGATAGTGAGCTGTCTGTGCACGAGGAGAAATAATAAAAAAAAAAATTGAAATGAAAAACCTCCTCGAAACAGACGGCTGCCAGCTGTCTACATAAAATCAAGCTCCCTGCTGAAAATTGCAACATTACTTGATGCTTTCCCAATGAACACTCTGAGCTTAATTGAGGAAGAAAATCTGAATAAACCATGGTATGAACTATGAAATGACAGATTCAAAACCACACATGCGAATTCTGGATAACTGACCCTGAAGGTGTCTTAACCCTTTGAGCCCTGAATTATTTCGGACAATCGTGACCCTCACTCTGAATTATTTGCAGATATCGGCAAAATGAAGAAATAAATGAACTTTGAAATAAATGATCTATTATTCTCGTAATTCGGGCCCAGCCATGCCAGTGGCAACTCACTCCGATGGTACCTGGCTAATCTTCTCTAGCTTCCCGTACAAATGATAATATCAAATTTTGCCTCAAAATAAATGCTTTGATAGAAGTAAAATTCACCTGACAACTGATGTAATACATTAACTAAAAGGGGAGTCGGATATGACATCATCAGCCCACCTAATGAATATTCATGAGGACATGCATACAACTGGGGGGTGTTTCACAAAGATTTAAGTATGACTTAGGTCGCACTTAAATGTTGACGCGTACATGATATGCAACGCGCAATCTTATTGATCAATACGCAGTAGTGCGCGTCCTCTTGGCATGATCTGACCAATGCTGTCATGCCTTTTATACTGTGCGCAACTAGACATTTAAGTGCGACTCTAAGTCATACTTAAATCTTTGTGAAACACCCCCCTGTTTTCACCAAATATTGCTTAAGTTTAAAATTCAATAACTTTCTTTATCTGATTTTGCTGAAATTTTCAGAATTCTGCTCCATGAATATTACAGAGCTGCCAACCTGATCAAGAACATTTCAGTATTTTTAAAGCTGAAAATAAGTATTTTGGTGAGGAAATCAGTTTTTTCAAAGAAATACCATAGGACAACACAAAAAAATTAAACTTGAGAAATCATTTGCATTCAACCATCAGTATTCTTCTAATTTCTTTAGTACTAAATACGGAAAATCCATACTACGTGGCAGCTCTGATATTACTCCATTTACTTAGATGCTTAATTTATTTAACAGCTCCGGAGTACAAATTAACCCTATGAGTGCAGGAGTAAAATGAATCAAGAGAAGCTCAAACCTGACTTGATCCCGGGATCCTCAGCCGTAGTCTCTGCATTGACTACATCCTCACGCTTCGGCTTCTCTGGAGGCTGGTAAACCCTCCTTTCTTCCGGCCTACTGATCTCAATCTTTTCTCTCGGCTTCTCCTCAATGTTTGAAATCCTCTCCGTCTCGAAGCGATTCCTGAGCGATTTCGAGAGGCCTCGCTTAATGCCGGGGTCCTCCGAAGTATCCGAGCTCCTGACGACATCGTCCCTGATGACCGGCGTGCTCTCCGCTACGTGAGCCTGGGTGGTGCTTTCATACTCGGTGAGGGATCTGACGTTGACAGGATCGCGACTGGTCTTGGCCTCTAGATTTGTCACTCCACCCACCTCAAACATATTCTTGAACTTCCCAATCCCGTCCGATGAGGTCTTCACCTCCTCCTGCGCTTCGTCCGCATGGAAAATGTCCTCCTTCCGCACGGGAGTGTTCTCTGCGACGCCCTTCTCCGCAGGCGCGTCGTATATATTGATGGACTTGGTGGCGGCGCTGGCAGGGGTGGAATTTTGGAAGTCTCCGCTTTCAAACCTCGACTTGACGGAGCTTGTTCCTCCTTCTACTTGCATTGATTCTTCGGGTTTGTCTGAGGAACGGATTAAACTGGGAGGGGCGCTCTCTTCTGATTGGTTCATCGAGGCAGAGATCGGTGCTTCTACTAGTCTGGGTGATTCTATAGTATTTCCTTCCATACTGAAAATCATAATAACAAATAAAACAAATAATCAGAAACATCAATACTGATAAAGTTTAATGGATCATTTTCCAACTGAATCATCAACATTTGGGGATTAAAATATTGAAATATGACAGAAGAAAAATAGTTACCATAAAGGAACTATACGCCTATAGACTCAAGACAAAAATAACATTCTTTAAGTTGGTGTCAGGCACAGCCCCTCCCTCCATGCTCCACACTATTTTAACTAGGTATTTCATTTTTTCGACTTTAGATAATTTTTGCTAGATAAAAAAATTTTGATAAGAAGCTGCTCCCTCCAAGTCATGATTAGGTTGCATTTTTGGGGGCTCTCCATTTTCCCCCTCATTTTGAAAAAAAATTAGGGCCCTCCCCTCACTTAAATCCAGTTGATATGTCATTTAGCCAAATAACAATTTAGCCCTGCAGGTGCTAATCATTCATCTATAGGGTGATTATTATTATGTGCATGAAAGCGAAGTGCACAATCGACCATGCAATTATAAAGGGGAGCCCCAGGGGGGCACTGTCATTAGAAAGCAGACACCACACTCCTTCTTGGACTTTCAGAATGGACCCTGACACTTAAGTAATCATCCTTTGATCACAGAGCGATCTCAGAGCATCCGTTATAAGCATTTCTATGGTTTTCCAATTTCCATGCTAATCAGTGCCTTGAATATTCCATTTTCATGATAGTGTGAAATAATAGTAAAAAGGACTACTACTACTACTACTACTACTAGTAGTAGTAGTAGTAGTAGTAGTAGTAGTAGTAGTAGTAGTAGAAGTAGTAGTAGTAGTAGTAGTAGTAGTAGTAGTAGTAGTAGTAGTAGTAGTAGTAGTAGTAGTAGAGTAGTAGTAGGAGTAGTAGTAGGAGTAGTATAGAGTAGTAGCAGTAGTAGCAGTAGCAGTAGTAGTATTAGTAGAAGTAGTAGTAGTAGTAGTAGTAGTAGTAGTAGCAGTAGTAGCAGTAGTAGTAGTAGTAGTAGTAGTAGTAGGAGGAGGAGGAGGAGGAGTAGGAGTAGTAGTAGGAGTAGTAGTAGTAGTAGTAGTAGTAGTAGGAGTAGGAGTAGTAGTAGTAGTAGTAGTAGTAGTAGTAGTAGTAGTAGTAGTAGTAGTAGTAGTAGTAGGAGGAGGAGGAGTAGTAGTAGTAGTAGTAGTAGTAGTAGTAGTAGTAGTAGTAGTAGGAGTAGTAGTAGTAGTAGTAGTAGTAGTAGTAGTAGTAGTAGTAGTAGTAGTAGTAGGAGTAGTATAGAGAAGTAGCAGTAGTAGCAGTAGCAATAGCAGTAGTAGTAGTAGTAGAAGTAGTAGTAGTAGTAGTAGCAGTAGTAGTAGTAGTAGTAGTAGTAGTAGTAGTAGTAGTAGTAGTAGTAGTAGTAGTAGTAGTAGGAGGAGGAGGAGTAGGAGTAGTAGGAGGAGGAGTAGGAGTAGAAGTAGGAGTAGAAGTAGTAGTAGTAGGAGTAGGAGTAGAAGTAGTAGTAGTAGTAGTAGTAGTAGTAGTAGTAGTAGTAGTAGTAGTAGTAGTAGTAGTAGTAGTAGTAGGAGTAGTAGTAGTAGTAGCAGCAGCAGCAGCAGTAGTAGTAGTAGTAGTAGTAGTAGTAGTAGTAGTAGTAGTAGGTGTAGAAGTAGGAGTAGAAGTAGTAGTAGTAGTAATAGTAGTAGTAGTAGTAGCAGTAGTAGGAGTAGAAGTAGTAGTAGCAGAGGCGTACCCAGGATTTTCCAAAAGGGGGGCAAATTTTTGGAGGATATTTCGTCCGCGAAAAAATTCGACAAGCAAAAAAAAAACCTTCAACCACAAATAAAGGATTTTGTACCAGATTAAAAATTTACAAGCAAAAAAAAAGAAAAAGAAAAAAGATATTCAACCACAAATAAAGGATTCTCAAAGGGGGGGGGGGCAGTCTGCCCCCCAAGGTACACCAGTGGTGAGTAGTAGAAGTAGTAGTTTACAAGTTAAAAATGATACAATTACAATCATCAAATTGCAGAATATACATTTTCCACACCCAATGTGCACTGGGCTGTTGAAAGTACTCTTTTTTGCTGATTTTGGCAAATAATTTATGATACTCTCTTCAATGTACCACATACATTGCCCGGCTGTGAAAAACAAGCCTTTTTAGTGCTTTTCTTGAAAAGAATGGTGCCCACCTTGTAACGACAGTGCCCCCCCCCCCTCTGGTACCCCGCGCGGAAGTATACTATTTATATTCGTCATATAGCATTGGACTCTAATACCAAATGACATAATCCTGTTGATATATAAACACAGAATTGAGTTTACTCCCTGATAAAAAGGGCATATATAATTGCATCCGACATGGCGTCCATTAGTAGGTGTTTATATAGCATGCTTGAGTTCACACCCCCAAATTGCTTTCTATTCTATTCCTCTTTAAAAAAAAATAATTTGGGGGTTCTCTTCATCTTCACCCATATCACGAAAGAACAGAGCCCTGTCTTACAAAGAGTTGCGATTGATCCGATCAACCACAACTATGCAAAGCCAGCAACGTCAACATCTAAAATGCATGTCTATTCAGATTATTTTCTAGATATGATTTGTATTCATACATTCATCATTTTCTTTACATATCAGTGTGCTTCTCTTCGTTCACAAAGTAATAATGATAATAATAATAACTGGCATTCATATAGCGCTTTATCAATCTACGACTGTTCAAAGCGCTTCACAATTATTATCACCGGTCACTGGATTCATAGCATTCCAAGCAGCCTGTTTGGCGCAAACTTGCCAAACCAACTACAATAGGTGGTTTCAGACCGCCTCGAAGTTCGCCAGTTCCAGGTATTCTCTGATCGGGAAATTTACCCCGATCAGAAAATACCAGGTATTTTGGTAATGTGAAAGCAAACTACGCGTAATTTCCCCGAAAGAAAATACCCGCTAAATAGAAGGTACTTGGCGAAATTACGAGAACTTTCGTGGGGATTTTTCCAAGGTCGCAGGTATTTTGGCAATGTGAAAGCAAATTACGGGAACCTTTATCCCAGCGTGTCGTTGGGCGCGGCGGCGTGGGTGGCTGCTGGGCAAGTGATTTTGAATCTCCCGCCTTGCCTGCTTATCAGACCACACTGCGCATGCTCGTAACTTCGGGAACTTATCCCGAAGGATGTGTTTCCGGGCAGTGTGAATGCAGGAATAATTAACGGGTATTTTTTACCCTTAAAAAGTTCTCGTAATTTAACGGGGATTCTTGTGATCGAGGCGGTTTGAAACCGCCTAATGACAGTTGTTTCCTATCGGTACCCAATTAGCACCTGGGTGAGAGTGGCAAAGTGTGGATTGACGCCTAACCCCTTGCCAAAGGACGCTAGGCCATGGTGGGGTTCGAACACACGACCCTCTGATTATAAGGCGAGAGTCAGAACCACTACACCACGGCGCTTCCACAAAGTACATTACATAGTGCAAATTTTCTGAAGAATAACTTATGTCATTGATTGATTTCAACATAGTTGACATTGATAGGATCAATCGTAACTCTTGTAAGACGGGGCTCCGAGGAGCATTTCATGAAATGAATGGTCAGTGATCTTCACTATTGTTATAAGCTACTGAAATCCTTGCATCTGACTGGCTAAGAGTAAATTAGTCAGTCAAAATCACTGTCAGAACTTTCCATGAAATACTCCCCAGGACTATAGTGTGTTTTATCTCCATACTACATGTAGTACACATACTTTTACACACAGATATTTGAAATTTAAACTCAAAAGTCTAGATGGCCTGAAGTCTGAAATTTGGCTTTAAATGTAAAGGCCACTGTACACCTTATGACTCAATTTTGAAATAAAACATATTGAATTTAATGCTAATATTGAAACATGGAATATCTTACAAAAATGTTCTTAAAGATAAATTCCAATTTTGGTAACGATCTCAAAATGACTTTTTACAGAATCTAATATAATGACCACCCAAGTGTCTGTTTGTATGAATAAAAAATATGTGCCAAAGGATTCTGGAAGAAATTGTGTAATTGCTGAGAAATAAGCAAAATAAGCGCGGATTCGGTCACTTCCGTCGGGTCTTTATTCCAGCAATAATAATACACTGTCCCACGTGTGCCTATCTGTGTTGGTGATCTTCAGTGTGAACATTTTTCAGCGTAGATTTCAAGATTTCACAAATTCAGTTTATGTAACTGTACCAGATCTAGATCCTCGATGATATACTGACAATTAAGCCTGGTTTTACAGACTTTCTCATGAAATCAATGTTTACTGCAACTACTGGCATTTCTCTTTAATCACCTATGTTCACATTTGTGACTATGCTATCATCCTAATTAAAATAAAAGCGACTTTAATATCTAGTCGTAATGACGTCATAGAAATTGTACAATTGGCTACGATTTGAAACTAATTCTGCCTTTACCCCAAAAAAAAGGGCTTGTAATCATCCAAAATTGTTAGAATAGGTTTCTCAGTTATTTTGAACCTCAAATAAAAGAGATACTTTTCATTCAAATTTTTCATAAAATGAGAAAATATGATTTGTTCCAAAATCGGATTGCGGAATGGACATAAGCGTGCGGTGGCCTTTAACCATAATGTAATGAAAAATATGTGTAATAATTATTTATAAAAAGGGTAGAAGTGATGTTATGCATACCTTCTGTCGCCGTTGATAGAATCTATGTTCTCGCCAAAATCTGCAGAAGAAAAATAAGAAAGGTGGTTTAGTGCAATCTGAAAGAAAATTACCTCCCTATGGGCTACATAGAGATATAACATGGTCGGGCCCCCATTACATAAAACTTAGTGATTAATCACGGGGGCAATTTTACAATTGATCATACACAAAAGCCAATAGAATCAATTGTATAAATTAGCCCTACGATCAATCGATCGGTTTTATGTTACAGGGCCTTGAGGACAGGCTGGACATGGAAGTACCGGTACGAAAAGGGAACATAATGATGAAAAAATAAACAGTTCTTGTCTAGCATATACCACATTATGATACAAGTCTCTATAAAGCGCTTCAAAAGGATTTGGATATTATTAGTATTACCCCAGCTTTTTAGCTCGTTGGCAGTGATTATTTACAGCATACATGCATTTCAAGGATTTGATTTCTACCAGGTACCCATTCACCTCACCTGGGTCGAGTGCGACACAATGTGGATAAATTTCTTGCTGAAGGAAATTACAACATGGCTGGGATTTGAACCCACGACCTTCTGTTTCAGAGTCCGAACACTAATCCACAACGCTTTACATTAGGGATGCTAGATTTGATTCAGTTGGCTTGGCTTCCTTTTGAAATTTTGCACAACATCTCAACATTCACCAAGACATGCATCACACCGACGACAGATGGTTGTGTCGGTGCATGAACGCTTCTAACACCACAATTTCGCGCACCACACTTTCACGCATCACATGCGTGCAAAAACATCCTTGACAGCATGCATACACTGTGTAAAAGCAAGGAGCTTCGGAAGCTCCTTGGTAAAAGTGCACCCCGTAAGGGTGTTTCTGCACCGATGGGGTGCGCGAAAATGGTTTGCTAAGGGCGTTCTTGCACTGACATGACGAGATAACAAGAGTCAAAGCAAACTCACTACAATGATATCCGATTCCACCTCTTCAAAAATAACAAGCGAAGAATGATGTATGCCACTTGGATGTATTACAATGAGCACACTTATGAAGATAAATTCCAGTTTTGGTAACGATCTCAAAATGACTTTTTACAGAATCTAATATAATGACCACCCAAGTGTCTGTTTGTTTGAATAAAAAATATGTGCCAAAGGATTCTGGAAGAAATTGTGTAATTGCCGAGAAATAAGCAAAATAAGCGCGGATTCGGTCACTTCCGTCGGGTCTTTATTCCAGCAATAAAAATACACTGTCCCACGCGTGCCCATCTGTGTTGGCGATCTTCAGTGTGATCGTATTTCAGCTTAGATTTTATGATTTCACAAAGTTCAGTTTATGTAACTGTACCAGATCTAGATCCACGATGATAAAGTCATACTTCACCTTGGTTTTACAGACTTTCTCACGAAATTAGTGTTTTACTGCAACTACTATCATTTAGCTTTAATGTGGACCAAAGCATTTTTGATCAGCACATGACTGGCGAGTGATGTTGAACTAAAGAACACTTAGGTAATACTGATGCTCGGGTATATGACAATAATGAAGATGATGACTGCGCAGTTCTCCCAACAAATCTTCATCTGACCTCAATACAGTACGCGGACAAAGGCAGTGATGCTATCAGAAGATTCTTGGCTGAGTATGAAAATATAACAATAGCCTTTCACGTGTTTGATGCAAGCGCCAGGCATCAAGGCTGTGTGGATGGAGGATGTGTACTTTCATCACAAGGGGCGTCTTCACCAGGACAAAGTTGGCGTTTATCCCGCTGTCGCTGGTTCGATGAATTAGCCCGCTCAGAGAAAACTGAGCCTATTTTCTGATGTACACTCTTAATTCCATGGATCTAAAATAAATCCAGATTGGCTGTGAATATTGACTAGCCGCATTTTGAATCTATTTCAAATCTTAAGGATTATCTTTAAATCTCAAAAAATTTAAATTCAAATCTGTTACATTTATATTATATCTAAATCAAGAAGGTTTAAATCTAAATCTAATGTCCGGCTGGTCACTATTCACAGCCGATCTGGATTTATTTTAAATCCTTGGAATTCAGAGTGTATTTATGTATATAAAGCTATATCTTATTGTCTTACTAAATACTTTGGCAGTCTTGCAGCATCAGATGTATCACTCACTTTTAGCGTAACAGAAATGACAGTATTCTCGCCGCATCAGACTCATAACGGCAAAGACAAAATTGAGATTATAAACTACCTTTAGAGGATTCTAACACCTCATTCACTGGCCTGTTCTGCGCTTTCCACAGAAGAGTGCAAACATTACTGATTCGGTGTCTACTGGATAACATCAAAGAGTACAGGGGGCTGTTTCAGAAAGCTGTTTGTAAGTTCAGGGGCCTGTTGCAGAAAGAGTTGCAATCGATCGCAACTCTAAAAAATCATGCGCAACTTGATTCTCAACCAATTAACAGAGCGCATTTGGGACTTGCGATTGATTTTTTCACTTACGTTTTCACGCAACTCTTTCTGCAACGGACCCCAGAGCAACTTTACGAATGACTGTTGATCCTTTCTTGTGGTAAATGATGTTCACAATTATATGTTCAATGATTATTATTATTTAGCTTGCACGAAAGGTTCACCAGGGGCCCATCTCACAAAGAGTTACTATTAATCTGATCAATCGCAACTATGGAAAGCCAGCAAAGTCAACATATAAAATGCATGTTTGGTCAGAAAATTTTCTAGATATGAATGTATATCCATAAACTCATTGATTTCTTGACAATTTGGTGTGTTCTCTTTTGTTTACAAAGGAAATTTTGCGAATTTCCTGTATAAAAAATTATGACACTGATGGATTTTCATAGATTTATGACTGATTGGATCAATCATAACTCTTTATAAGACGGGGACCCTGTCGTTCTTAAAGTCACCCTGAAACTTATAAACAGCTGTATGAAACACTCACCCAGTATTTAATAATAATATTATATTCTGCATACATGTATATAGCGCTTAACACATCGGAACATCGTTTCTAAGCGCTTTACAGATATATTATTACCCCGGTCATCGGATCCTTGCATACCCGCATACAATATGCACCTTCTCCACTCCCTGGGGAGCATTCCAACAAGAGTTCCAAGACTCAATTGCTAGGCAAACTACATAGGCTTTCACATCCTACGGGTACCCAATTAAAACCTGGGTGGAGAGTGGCAAATTATGGAATAACGCCGAGCCAAAGGACGCTAGACCGCAGTGGGATTCGAACACACGACCCTCTGATTACAAGGCGAGAGTCAGAACCGCTGCACCACGACGCTTCCACACTTAAGCTGGAGCAACCACCTTGTTCTGATGAAGACCCACCTTCAGAGCACACACCCAGATGAAGATGATGTGGATGAAACACAATGGCCTCAGGGGAAGTCTTTGTGCTCCCAGCACAGTACTGCTCTACCATCAGACAGCGCACGGCATGCTCAGACAATACATTGCATAAGGCTATCTACTGGCATATTGTTCATTCATACCAGTAAATTTTTCTTTCCATATTCCATTTTTGATTGTAACCCAACCACAACACATTTTCGAAACTGCAATGGCAATTTTTCTTCTTTTTTATACATTTTTGGGGAAATCAACCAGCACCCTTGAACGCTGTGCCTCTGTGCATTTCTACACTGATCCTACCAAACCAATCATCTTGATTTTTTTTTAACGACAGGTTTTGGTTTGGTTTTATCTACCGTAAATAAATCACATCAAAATGCATAGTACAAATATTAAGATTAAATATAAAAAACATTTAAACAGATACGGATGGAGCATTCTATTCAGAGTCATTGATGTAATGGCTCTATTCTTAATCTTCCTAGAGGTGACAGGTGACTCCACCTTCGTCAAATGTCTTCGGACAAAAGAAGTTTGACTTAGGTGAAATCACGAAATACTACGGTACTTGGAAGATTAATGCATATTTTGCATATCCTGGTCTGAATGAATGCTTCAAATTTACTAGGCGTTGACAGAGATGCCAAGTTAAAAAAAATGTTATGCGTGAGATTTTCATGACTCGACGTCTCTGTGCGCACGCGGCCAGTACTTACACTCGTACGTTGCAAAAAGAGATATGGGCTTCAAAACCATGCGATGCACGCACTTGATTCATCGTATCACGTACTACTAGCTGTGCGCTGACTGCACTCTCAATTCGTCTCGAGATCTCGCGTGCCGGGCTAGATGCGAAGGCGGTCGGCCAGTCGTATAATCTGGCGAATAATGCTACTTTTTTTTTTTTCTGTCGGGTCCCGATGCGTGAGAAAAATGGGTGCCATGCGTGTGATCGTGAGACGGACCCTGAATGCGTGAGTCTCACGCACGATGTGTGAGACTTGGTAGCTCTGCGTTGATGGAATGTCATCTTATGCAAAGTGTACTCTATAAAACAACCAGGACAAACCACATTACTGGAATGAATAACTAAGACTTTTTTTCTTACAAATTTTCCTGTACAATTCAGCGAAAAAAATGACATTAATTGCTTTGAATAAATCATTCTCACCATCCATGTTTTAATATATACATGTACAGTGGCAGTCAGCAATCTATGAGCATAGTTTACACTCGAATTTACACTTGGGTCCTGAAAAATAGAGTGACCAAGCCAGAACAAAAGAACAATAGATTCACTGAACCATTTCCTTTGTTCTTGCTCGAGTGTAAAATCAAGTGTAAAACATGCTCAAAGATTGCTGACTGGGTCTGTACATGTATATAATATTTCTTTGTTTCACGTGAGGAAACGATGTTGCATGCAGCAAATGTGTGCAATTTTCAAATGATTTCATGCCTGATTATACGGCATTACGCTGCAGTCTGAATGGGGCCATATGATTAGGCGGGTATGAATTATGAAACCGTCTGCTTGCATGCGTTTATGTGATGCTTGTGATTAGTTAGAATGTATCTCATGATTTGAAAACCTTTCTATCGTCATGGAGAAACTGAGTCAGAGACAGATCTTTGTCTCTCTTCAGAGACTGGTCTAGGTGTTTTTTTTCCTTCCAACCCCCCCACCCTGCCCCCAAAATCTCAGGGCCCCGTCTTACAAAGAATTATGATTGATCCGATCTCAAGAATATGGAAATCCATCAATGTCACTATTTTCTCTTTTGGAAATTTGCCCAATGTGATGTCCTTTGAAAACAAAGGCGAACATACCAAATTTTCGAGAAAACAATGAATTGATGAATAATCTAGAAAATATTTTGAACAAATATGCATTTCAGATGTGGATGTTGCTGGCTTTCCATAGATGAGGTTGATAAGATCAATCACACCTCTTTGTAAGATGGGCACCGCTGGTCTTGAACATTTTGTTTCTTCACCATTTCACCTTTTCATCAACATGCATGGAGCTCTATACATTTGATATATATATCTACCTTCTGAAACTGGACCAGATTTTTCTTTCACCCTCCCCCCCACGTCCCCCACCCCTTTCCCTTGCTCTCCCTCCAGTATTTCTAGTCTTCTCTCAATTTCTTCATCACTCCTATTTCACTTTTACAACGAGCTTTTTTCACTTTATTTTGGTGGAATTTGGTATTAGTAGGATACATTTTATGAAATGATTTCTATTTCTTAAGGGCATTTTTTTGCTTCATTGGGGCAATTGCTGAAATTCAGGGGGGGAAGGCAATTTCTTGAATTTCAAGGGCTTCTTTCGTGCTTGACCTGCAATTATGTTGCAAATGCATTATTTTAATAATATTACTTTTCTTAAAACGTTCTTGAATTTTATTTGTGGCAGATCTTGGGGCAACTTTATGAAAGACCATTGCCCAAAGAGTACCGTATTACATTTTGTAAATTTTTGGGGAATATTTCTCCAATTTTCACATGTCGGCCCAAAGACCGATCCCACATGAGTGACATGACCAGACCAGTTGGGTTCTGCCTTGTAGTCAGAGATAGACTACTAGTCTGCACGCTCAGATCCTTTCTTTTCGCAATTCGCACAGGGCATAAAACAGAGTCTGAAGTAATGAGACTATAATGACTATGTCCTGTACTGGCTGGCTCTCATTTGACACAGACAGAGCCTTTGATGCCTAGTCTTCACTGCAGACATTGTACAATTGTGGAGAAGGTTTACGGTTCACCATGTGTAATATAAAAAAGGGAACGAAATACAGGAAGAAAGATTGAAATGGAAAGACGAGAAAGGATGAAAAGAGGAAATCAGAAGCATTCTTGTCTTGAAAGTGAGTTAAGTCCTGAAAAGGACTGTAAACCAGATGAGATGAGCAGAATATGGCTTGAGTAGCGATGGTTTGGGTAGAAGCAGGATGAAGTGAAGAGAGGTTACTCTATATTTTGGACAGGTTGACTGTCCGTCTGTCTTCAGGAGTGGTACAATTTGTTTAAAGGGGAAGTTCACCCCGAAGAAAACTTTGTTGTAAAAATAGCAGGAAAAATAGTAAAAAATATTGGTGAAGGTTTGAGGAAAATCCGTTAAAGAGAAAGAAAGTTATTAGAGTTAAAACTAGTTTTGGATTTGTGACCTCATAAACGAGCAACTACCCCATGTGTTATGTAATATAAAATGCATGAATTTCAAATTTTGTATGGTTCCTGATGACTTAATTTTCTTTTCTTTTCATGATCGGGTGTGAAATGATTTGTCTATTGATATATAAAAAGGTAGAGTGAAAACCATTTTCAATTTTCTGAGAAAATGACATTTTCATTGATTTTTTACCATTCGCTTTGTAGGAATGCTGCTCGCAAATGACGTCACAAATCAAATAATTGAAATTCTAATAACTTTTTAATTATTTGATGAGTTTTTCTCAAACCTTCAGCAATATTTTTTATTATTTTTTTCTGCTATTTTTACAATAAACTTTTTGTCAGGGTGAACTTCCCCTTTAAGTGTCAAATACGAGTCTGAGCTTGAAGACTAATAGACTACTTGGTGACCATGTGATGATCATTAATAAATTGCTGTCGGGTTATTTTGATCTAAGAATTCCTATCATTTATATTGTGGGCGTGTTGGAATGAATAAGCTCTGTTAGGTTCTAGGAAGTGGCTACCATTACTTCGTACACAGTGGCGTAATGAGCCACAAATTTGACAGGGCCAGAAACGGCGTATACGGCAAAATTTATAAAGTTGCGAGTGAAGCATACATCCTTTTCGTGCATATATTAACCAATCAACAACAACAAAGCGGGCAAAAAAATCCACCATTATTTTCTATAAAAATACAATTTTGTGACAGATTTTGACATATTCAGAAAACAATATATTTCACCCGTCTCTCTTTCCTTTTCTATTTTTTTTCTTGGTTGTGAAAACATTCCTTAAAGCCCCCCCCCCCCTCTATACACCACTGTTCGTACATCAAATGGTCTTCAAGAAAATTGCAAACTGGCAGGGACTAAAAATCATGCTCATCCACGAGCATATTAAAGGAGTACTAGTCAAACATGAACTAATATGAAATCCAACAAAGTAAAATTAAGACTGATAATGTCTACCTCATCATTTTCATATTTATAAGCTGAATATTAATAAAGATAATGGTATGATTCACATTGAGACCCCCCCCCTTCCTAAGAAATTGATGAGCTCGAGTGAGACATCATGACTCAACATCTATCCTCCTATATTCTTCTCTCTCTCTCTCTTATCTTACCCCTTTCTCTACCATCTAATTATAAAATACTTTCATGCTTTCTCAGTTTATGTTCCTGCTCTCTGGAATGATCTCTCTGCCCAGATTCAAAATTCTCCCACAGTTAATGTATTAAAAAATCGACTAAAAACCTTTCTTCTCAATCAACAAAACAAGTAAGCTGTTGCAATGACATGGGCCCCGTCTTACAAAGAGTTACGATTGATCCTATCAATCGTAACTCTATGGAAATCCATCAGTGTCATAATTTTTTTCGACAGGAAATTTGCAAAATGTCCTTTGTAAACAAAGGAGAACACACCAAATTGTCAAGAAATCAATGAATTTATGGATATACATTCATATCTACAATTTTTTTAAAGAAACATGCATTTCATATGTTGACTTTGCTGGCATTCCATAGTAGCGATTGATCAGATCAATTGCAACTCTTTGTAAGACACACCCCAGATATATCTTACTATCTTGCTATTTTATTTATTAAATTGTTGTTATCTCTTAATGTTGTACACTTATAATTTACACTTTGTTTCTATTTGAATCTATTGGTTTGCACTACTTTTATATACATTTAATCAATTTTTAGTTTAAGTTGTAAAGCGTCAATACAATACACTTACAGGAGCATGACTGTTGCTTTTCATGTTCGACACTCTGCGACATCGACTCTGGAATGAGGTCAAAGGTCATTTCTCGGTATTTGTACCTGTATGATGGTGTCAGGCAGTGTCAAGTATTTGTGTTCAGGGGCCCCTATTTCATAAAACTTGTTAGAATGACAAATTTTGCTATCACAGTTAAAAGCTACTGTAATCCCTTAAACTGATTGGTTGATAGTTTGTTATAAAAACTGTTCATTATATTAACAAGTCTTTACGATATCAGACACCGAGGTTGTACTGGTGGTAAATGCATATTAACTTTTTTGTCAAAAAGTAAATTATATTAACGTTTCATTATAACATAAGTTAGCCTTTCACGTGTTTGATGTAAGCGCCAGGCATTATACGTTAGTTAGGAGTGGGAATGGTGAAATAAGGGTGTGTTTATGCTTCCATTGCGAGGACAGAATCAGCAATTTCAAACGTCGATTCAAAACGCAGATCGTAAACGTGGTTCTGGGAGTGCTGTTTATGCTTAACTTTTCAGAGCAAATCATGATCTCCAGCTGGCTTCGCATCGTAAAGCGAGCTCGAATTGGGCGCGCCTTTTTTCGAAAGTTTTTTTCTGATTGTTGTTATTACGTAGAGATAACATTGAGCAATACGACTGTATTTGCCCTGCGGATTTTCATCTCACCGGAAGCATGTACCAAATGACGTCATTTAAACACGTTTACGATCGTGGTTCTGTTTATACTTCCCCAGAAAGCCTGATTCTGGTCAAACGACATTTACAAACGCACCTTTTTGTGAGTTTACGATCTGCGTTTTGAAACAGCGTTTAAATGAAAGTAAGCATGGACGCAACCGTGTTTTGGACTAATCACGTTTGGAAACGCTGATTCTGGCCTGAAAAGTGGAAGCATAAACACGGCCTAATCTGTCTGTGACTATACTGAATGAACAGTAAAAACCATTTTGTCATTTCATTGCTTTTTTTAATAAAATTAACAATACAAGAGACCATGCTTACATTTGATGTGACAAAGCAAAAAAAGAAAATTCTCATAATTTTTTAAATCTTTGATAGATTTCTGTCGTACCTTCACCAAAACTTTAGTATTTTTCTGTTATTTTTACAACAAGCTTTTGTCAGGGTGAACTGAAGTCCCCTTTAAAGGAATAGTGCACAGGCCTATGGGTTCTATTGATGAATGGCATACAGGTGATTCCATCATTACACGAATGAGAGAGAGAGACGATAGCTGAGGAATGATCATGTGACACCTGATAGCATCACTCCTTGGATTAGAGAGATGAGATGATGATGATATGATAGACGGTGAAATGATGTCATAATACATCAAGATCTGGGCCCAGTCTAACACTAGGTGGTTTCAAACCGCCTCGATCACAAGAATCCCCGTTAAATTATGAGAACTTTTTTAGGCTGAAAAATACCCATTAAATATTCCTGCATTCAGACCGCCCTGAAACATACTGTTCAGGATAATTTCTTGAAGTTATGAGCATGCACAGTATGGTCTGATAAGCAGGCAAGGCGCGAGATTCAAAATCACTAGCCCAGCAGCCACCCACGGCGCCGCACCCGACGACACGCTGGGCGAAAAGTTCCCGTAATTTGCTTTCACATCGCCAAAATACCTGCGACCTTGGAAAAATCCCTGCGAAAGTTATTGTAATTTTGCCAAGTACCTACTATTTAGCGGGTATTTTCTTTCTGGGGAATTACGCGTAGTTTGCTTTCACATTACAAAAATACCTGGTATTTTCTGATCGGGGTAGATTTCCCGATCAGAGAATACCTGGAACTGACGAACTTCGATGCGGTCTGAAACCACCTAAAGAGTTGTGATCGATCCGATCAACCGCAACTTTTGGCCAGCAACGTCAACATCTTAAAAGCATGTTTGTTGATGGAATCCTACAAACATATATTTCCCCCTTACAAAATTAAACACAAACCACAGGCATACTAAGCGTTTCTTGTCTTAAAGGACAAGTCTACCCAAACAAAAAGTTGATTTGAAAAAAAGGAGAAATATCCAACAAGCAAAACATTGAAAATTTCATCAAAATTGGATGTAAAATAAGAATGTTATGACATTTCAAAGTTTCGTTTAATTTCACTTAACAGTTATAATTATGCACATCCTGGCTGGTATGCAAATGAGGAGACTATGACGTCATCCACTCACTATTTCTTTTGTATCTTATTCTATGAAATATACGAAATAATTCCCCCTGAACATGTTAGCATTGTTTTATACTATATGGTTCAGTCAAGGTGGTCCTAATTGTCAAATCTGTAAAAATGAAATATTGTATAATTCAAACAATAAAAAATAAAAGAAATATTGAGTGAGGGACATCATCGACTGTCTCATTTGCATGTAACTGAAAAGTGTCGTAACTTTCTTATTTTACATCCAATTTTGATGAAATTTACAGTGTTATGCTAGTTTTGATTTTTCTCTATTTAGGCCTATTCAAATCAACATTTTTGGGGGGTGGACTTGTCCTTTAATTAGAAAAACTACCCCCTTTTCCATGGTAAATATATATTCTACATCTCTGTGTACACAAATTTAGTGGATCCTTACCAGATTCAAATATAAGAAGTTGTCACCTTCACAAAGTTTTAGTCACTTTTTCATGTCAAGTGAATCGCTATTAAATCCATTCAAAGGTTCCTAATGTCTAAAGAAATACCTGCTGCATATTATGAATCAACTTGCTCCAATTTAAAAAGACATTCCATGAGAACAAGACGAAAATATCTCCAAAGAGAGAGAGAGAGAGAAGTTCTAACAGGTCTCACACACTGCTCCTCCAATGTCCTCAATAGCAACGCGAGACAAAATAGTTTACAGGACAAACGACACTCTGAATGATATTAGATCCCTGGTCATCGCATCATAGAAAGTCGCAAGTTATCAGACGAAATCTCAAAGGAATTTGTTCAGCATTTTTACCATGAATGAAGATTCCACATAAACAGCTACCGATGACAATAAAAAATGATACAGAGGTTTGATTCCTCAGCTAATCTAAATAGTTGAAAGTTATCAGACCGAAACCTCTTTATAGAAATTTGTTTGGTATTTGATGTCACAAATGAAGATGCCACGGTGCTTCTGCATACAGGGATGAAGTCAGTGAATGCCTCCAAACCCGGCACGACGCGAGGTGACTCTGCCACGAAGTGACTCATATGACTTTACCAGCTCCCAAAATGAATGTGAATTCGAGTTATTCAACTCCGACCAACCTGCCTGTGTTTAGATCTAAGCCAGACTGTGGAGATTGCATGGAGAGAGAGGGAGAGAGAGCAAGCGTTGGGTGTGTGTGTTGGAGGACATGATCCTACGACCCTTCAAGAGTGCACCCCTCCCCTTTCTCTGGGGGAGAGGTGGGGGGGGGGAGCACAATATAGAGCTTTGATTGTGTGTTCATTGGAGGACATGATCTGTACGACTATAAAGTAGATCCACCCCTCCCCCTTACTCCAGGGGAGGAGGGGGGGGGGGGAATTTGTATTGGGTGGGTGCATTCTGCATTGCCATTGTCTGTTGTGTTTTTGCCATTAGTCATGTGCGCTGCATGGAGATGGAATTGACAGATCTCCTCAGATGGGTGGAAGTGGTGAGAACCATTCATAAAGGGTTGGATTTGTTAAGAAAATGAAAACCTTGCCAAGTTTGATGGGGGCAAAATAATTCTAAATGTCTCCAAGGAGGTGTCTTTATTTATTTAATTCATTTCCAGGCAAGAAAACATGACAGCAATAGAAACATTACAACAGAAATGTAAAATTGAGCACCAGCCAATGCCTGGGGATCACCTTTTACCCTTTTTACACAGGCTAAAATTTCCTTAACCCTGTACTAAAGGTGGGGCTAAATTGCCATTTAGCTCCACCTATAGTACGGGGTTAAGCTTAGCCCACTTTCGTTTTACACAGCATTTTTGCAAAGTGGGCTAACCCCACCTTTAGTACGGGATTATTTGGCCCTGCAAAAAAGCAGGGTTATCCCAGCAATTGCGGTGCTAAGAGCGATAGTACGGGGTTAAGATCGCTAGTGTAAAACGAAAGTGGGCTAAGCTTAACCCCGTACTATAGGTGGGGCTAAATGGCAATTTAGCCCCACCTATAGTACGGGGTTAAGGAAATTTTAGCGTGTGTAAAAAGGTACGAGTGAAGTACTTGTACTACGAATGATCGACAAAAACCACTAGTCCGGGGTTAGCGAGTTTCGTGTGTGAAAAGCAAGCATTGCTTATCCGGGGTTAGCAATAACAATTTGGCATGTGTGAAAAGGAAAAAAAATAGTACGGGGTTAAGAATAGTACGGGGTTAGCGATAGTCCGGGGCTAAGAAAATCCTGTGTAAAAAGGGTATAAAAGAATTGAAAATTCTGTCAAGAGGTTCTCCACATTGGCTGGTGTCTACATGGAAAAACACATAATAGCAATAAATTCAAACATGTAATTACAATACTTCTATATAAATTAACATTGTCATTCAAAATCAAAATAGAGCTTTTTTTCCATTTCACTTGAACCTTTCCACTTAGCGCCCATTTGTTCAGGCTTTTCACTTTCATTTGTCTTTGTATTTCCATAGCATTGGTTGATAATCAAAGCTCAACATTTTCAGTATTTCCTTTTATTATTTAATGACAATTGAAGTCCATTTTTCAGTATTTTCTTTTGCGGTTCCAAAGACGGCTTACTAAACAACTTGTTATGAAGCTCATATTCTACAAAAAATAAACAGACCTCAAATCCATGTACATGTAACTGGAAAACAGAAATAATTTGACACAAAAAATAGAAAGAAACAGTACTTCCAAAAGCAGTAAATATATACAGTAAGTGACCATGAAAAGTAGGAAAATCATATCAAAAGCAGCTCAAAATGGTCTAAAATTCTCATTCTTTCCTCATCAAATTCAGAATGGTCGATATTTAAAGGACAAGTCCACCCCAACAAAAACTTGATTTGAATAAAAAGAGAAAAATTCATTAAGCATAACATTGAAAATTTCATCAAAATCGGATGTAAAATAAGAAAGTTATGGCATTTTAAAGTTTTGCTTATTTTCAACAAAATAGTTGTATGAATGAGCCAGTTACATCAAAATGAGTTGATGACATCACTCACTCACTATTTCTTTTGTATTTTATTAAATGAAATATGAAATATTTTTATTTTCTCGTCATTGTCATCTGAAATGAAGTTTCATTCCTCCCTGAACATGTGGAATTCCATTATTTTAACATTTTGTGCTTCAGGCAATGAGGTCCTAATCATCAAATTCGTAAAAAATGAAATATTGTATAATTCAAACAATAAAAGACAAAAGAAATAGTGAGTTAGTGACGTCATCGACTCTCTCATTTTGATGTAACTGGCTCGTTCATATAATTATTTTGTTGAAAATAAGTGAAACTTTGAAATGTCATAACTTTCTTATTTTACATCCGATATTGATGAAATTTTCAGCATTGTGCTTGTCTGATTTTTCTCTATTGATTTAAATCAACATTTTTCTGAGGTGGACTTGACCTTTAAAATAATTGCTTCCCCCTTTAACGGATGGCCCATACAGTATGACCAACCGCTCAGTAAGGATGTACATGTATGGGAGGCTGCTGCCCATTGCGTGGTTGTACCAGCGCTGCCACACGAGGGCAGCCACATAAGTGCCTACCAAAGTGACAGACGACGGAGAAGCAGGAGGGAGCGACTGTGTTGGTAATCATGCAATGTCGATGAGGATACCACGCTGGGGGCAGGTTCCACAAAATACCCTGTTCATACACTCCTAGAGATGCTAGTCTTTGTCAACAGAAACATATTTTAAGAAGGAAAAAGTGTATTTCTTGAAATAAAGGACTCTCTAGAATTTCTCTCATAGTAATGGTCTCCAGCCAGCATTAGTATTATCATTATTATTATTACCATTGTTATCATTACTATCATCATCATCATCATCATCATCATCACCATCACCATCACCACCACCATCATCATCAAAATCTTCATCATCATCATCATCATCACCATCATCATCATCATCATCATCACCACCACCATCATCATCATCATCATTATCATCATCATCACCACCATCATCATCATCATCATCATCTTTATCACAATCTTCATCATCATCATCATAATCATCATCATCATCATAATCTTCATCATCATCATCATCATCATCATCATCATCATCATTGTCATCATCACCATCATCGTTGATACAATTATCATTTAAGCCCTGCTTTATTTTTATTTCATGCATGCATGGAAGTGTAAACCTTTTGCCTACAACTCTATATTATACATTTGATTCAGATGAGATGGGATAGTGTCAATGCATAGACAAGCTGGTACCAGTAAACACTTCACTTTAAAACATCTACAATAAACATCTGTCCATCAATTAATCATAACCAGGGATGCACTTCATGAAACAAGTCAGCCGCTGACAGCCGTTACAAGCTACTGAAATTCGTGTATCCGATTGGCTGAGAACAGATTAGTGAGGGAAAATCATTGAGAAATCTATTCATGAACTACCCCCCCCCCCCCCGATTATCCCATATGTAAAACGTTAAGAATTGGTACTCATCAGTAACTGGTTGTTTGATTAATAGGACTTGTTTAACAAAATGAAGGTTTTTCCAGTTCAATGCCCACTTAACTCCTAAAGCCCAGCGCACACTATGCAATGCGATCACATCAAGATTCGATTACAACAAAATCACAGAGTGCCCGCCAACCTACAACATGCTGCAACTGCCACCTGTTTTGCTGCAGAGACCAAATCTCAGACATTTGCCATGTCAAATCATTCTGCGAATTTGCTTATTCCAGCCAATCAGATTTGTCCTAGACGATGTCATGGTCAATTCGCTGCGCTGCTGCAACACAGAAAACGTCTGCACAAGAGAAGACGCGCCATGAGATGAAGCGCGCCGCTAAAGAGCTGTTGCGATATGTGCGCTGCCCTGCGATTGCACTGAGACGGGAATGGTTACTCGTTGGAATCGGATCTTAGTGCAATTGCATTGTGTGAGCTGGGCTTGACCAGACTCCATCCCACCAAAGCTTACACAGACGATGTGCCCATTTCAGGTTTTCGCAATGTTTGATTTTCAGGGGGGGGGGGTAGGGAGTGCTATCAATTGGTATAAGACCAACTAGTTTCAGATCAACCTGTAAAACAGACAATTTGGTATATAGGACCAACTGGTATGGGGGGGAGGGAGTGTTATCAAAAGGTTGCATGATGACCAATATTAAACAGCGACCAATACAACCCAAAAAGAGAGAAAAGAATATGGGTGTTTCCATGTCATGGCCCAACTTTTATATCTGATATCCCATGATTTTGTTTCTGTTCAAGGAACTCCTGTAGGAACTCACAAAGCAGCTTTCCCCATAGTCAACACCAAGCTGGTCTATAACACATTACTTTGCAAAGACTTTGCGTCTATGTTAATCAGTCATAGGCCTGTATTCTGACGTTGGGGTTTCAACTTTAAACTCAGGTTTAAAGTTGTGGTTTAAGTATGGACAGCCAATTGCTACATAAACCACTAACAATACAGAGATATCATATTTCAGCTCATTTTGATCTCAAATCCTTCATGATTGTCAAGGAAGTATAACTAGATGATTGCCTTCACCATCGATGAATCAGAAAAGAGCACAGTAAACATAAGAAACATACAACTTAATAAAAAATTTTTAACACTTTTGGCTTCCCATAAGTTTAGCACAGAGTTAGACCATGGTCTAAGTTAAACCCGACTGCAGAATACGGGCCATAGTGGCTGACCATTATAGACTTTTCCTATTCAATTATGTACAGACAGCATTTTCATTCTGTGATTGGCCTGTCTGATACGAATAAATTATTAGAGTTGATTTGAATAAAAGAGAGAAAAATCAAACCAGCAGTGATGATATTCATTTGAAATTGACCAATCACAGAATGATAATAGGGTGATAGAAAGTGGGGTCAGATGGTGTCATGAAAAACTGGGGTCAAGTTATGGAATCATCCCTTCGAAGGGCACGCTATAGATAAGTGAGAAGTCTATAGCTTCAGAATGCACTTGCATGTGATTTATCATAATCGTATCGCTGATAAATATGAAGAGTGTGAATGTGCCCCTTGACCTAGCCTGACACAGCAGGGAACATCCTTGACCTATTCATACCGGGCTAATAATACCAAACCATCCATCAAAACAGTGATTGGGGTCTTTCAGACGATTGTTTTAGCAGTATTCTGACATAGCGAATAACAATTAAAAATCACAACATGTTTTAAATAAGTTGGTATTAAAGGAGGGGGCATGTGCAGTTGCCATGACAATTATCCGCCTTTTTCAGGTTGGGCGCTCGTAAAAAAAGTGTGGATTATTTTCGGAGTTTGTGAATGCAATTTTTATAAAATTATCCGCATTACTTTTAGGTGGATAATTGGAGGATGGGTTTATGAAAGGGGTATAAGATCACAATGGAGGAAATCTGCAAAAATGCATTCTACTCTTGTGGGCATGTCCCTAACGATTCCATACGGTGTTATTCACACTAGTAATAGAGAATAAACCTTTAAAAACATATGTGAAAGTCATCTTTAAAAGAATGATTAAACACAAATGCCAGTTGTGGTAACCCAAAATAAGGTCAAACAAAATCCAATGAAATTACCACCAGAGTTTTTGTATGTGTCAAATGATCTAGGTAGGAAATGCGTAGGACTCATTACTGAGAAATGAGCGAAATACCCCGGGGGGGCCACTTCCATTCACGAGTGGATACCATGCGGGACCTTGGGGTCTCGAAAAGCACCCTAAACACGTAATTTCCATATTCTGAAAATGCACCCCTTAACAAGTATTGGCGTGTGAAACCATACCCTTAACAAGTATTGGAAACAAAACGATACTCTTGGCAAATATTCCCTGAAATGAACCCCTAAACAAGTACAGGAATGTATTATTGTTACGGGTCCTTCGGTGGTCGGCTTTACCTTATTTGGGTTTAGTACGACCCCACCTTCTACACTCTAAACACGAACAGTTGGGGGCAAAAACGACATCCTTTATAAAACATTTTAATTTTGTTTTATCATTCCCGCAAATTCGACCCTAAACACGTAATTTTCCTACCGAAATAGATACCCTTTTTTCATTATTTTTTTGTTTTTGACACCCTTATCACGTTACGTACGTAACGTGCCCTATCGTGAAAAGGACATCCTTTTTACGTGTTTTTTTGGTCGCGCATGGTATCCACTCGTCAATGTAAGTGACATTCCTGTCCTTCTGTCCTCTGACTCTCTTTTTCCAAGCAATAATAAATCCATAAAACAAGTTAACTCATAAATTATGGTTCTATACTGGCAGTCGTCATTGTGCTTGCTTTTCAGGTACAGGATTTCATAAAGTAAGGATTACATAAACATTGACATACTGAAAGGTCATGCAGAACAAAGATAATACAGATGTGTGACTGTTCTCTGACTTTAGGCAGAGCTGCACCAGCCCGAGTTTGCTCAATCTCGAGATTCAAAAACCGTCTCCACCAGCATCAGAAGAGCAATTCGTGCTTGAGAGAGGCATCCGTGCATGATGAAGTGACGGCGTGAATAAATAATCCTGAGTGCATCTGCACCTGCGAACTAGCGGGATAATTCGAAAATAGCGTGCTATTTTGCAAATAATCCAAAGTTGACTTGGGATTGCAATCTCCATTAATCCTACGAACTAGCGCGATAATCGCATCTCCGTTACAAATAATTTCAGTTGGGGATACTTTGCCCGATCAGAAATAGCGTGCTAATTTGAAACCTCGGGGTGGTGCAAAAGACCCTTGTGTTCTTACCTAAAATACTACATGAAATGATATTACCGGTAATGAAATCACCATTTATACTATCAATGTCATTATTTATAAAAGAAACCTATATTTAGAGTACTAAACTTTCAATATTTCTGTGAAGAAATGAGATGCCCATCTGTCACTTTTGAAATTTGAGAGGGACTTTACAGTACAAAGGTCTATACTCACTCTGACCGAGATGAAAAATGAAAGTGCCTAGACAACGAGACTACAATGATGATAGTAATTTCATCATAATTGGTAAAAGAATGTAAGTTATGGAGTATCATCTGAGGGGAACTCGTGGCTTGACTATAAGGAGTGTCTTCACTAGAGGGCACACATGAATAATTCATCCGCGCCCAATGCATTCTGCACAGGTAGAAGTAAAGATCACATGACTTTATTGATTAGAATAATTCACCAAAACTAGGTAAAATGTTTGTATATCAAAATACAAACATAAAAAAAACAATACTATGTTCATACTCTTTCATAATTAGGGCTTTTGGGGAGCTAGACTGCATTTTTGTATTTTATTTCAATTAAATATTATCCACAATGAAGTTCCAGTTTTTCTCACCTAGAACTAACAAAAATTATAATTTGACTTTTGTTTGAGCTGGAAGAATACCAGATTAACATATCTAGTTTTGTTGCAGTGTCAGTGAATTAAAATGAAATCTATGGAGGGACTGATTTTTGATTATTTTTTTTTGATGAGCAATGACTTTAACTCGTGAGTGAAATGGGGGTCCGATCGTGTGTGCCATAGAATAAAGGAATTGTGGATCAAGGCGCGGGGGGGGGGGGGCACAACATATAGGCCCGAATTCACAAAGGTGGTTTTGAAAACCCACGGTTGAGTCCATGGTTTATGCATATTTTCTGTATCATTACACTTATTTTACTGCGTACATGTATATTAAAAAATGTCCTATGCTGATGCGCGCTTTTGTCACAGTGCGCCAAATTGAAGCCTGTTGCCGTGGTTATCCACACTAACTTCATGAGTCCACTCTTCAAACAGTGGATTCATGAATAAAATAGTGTATCTAACAGGCATCAATTTGGCGTAATGTGACACAAGCGCACATCAGCATTGGACATTTTTTATATACGCGCCCGATACGCGGTAAAATAAGCGTAATTTATACAGGAAATCTGCATAGACCATGGACTCAACCGTGGGTTTTCAAAACCACCTTTGTGACTTCGGCCATAATCTATCTCTATGCTATACCAATAAGATATGAAAGGAATGCCAATCACTTCATTCATATGTCAGCTATCAATAAAAGTTTAAGGATGTAACCCTCTTGGAGATGTATTTAAAGGACAAGTCCACCCCAACAAAAAGTTGATTTGAATAAAAAGAGAAAAAATCAACAAATTTAACACTGAAAATTTCATCAAAATCGGATGTAAAATAAGAAAGTTATGACATTTTAAAGTTTTGCTTCATTTCACAAACAGTTACATGTACATGTATATGCACATCCTATTGGGTATGCAAGTGTGGAGGCTGATGATGTCATCCACTCACTATTTTTTGGGTATTATATTATATGAAATTTTCTAATTTTCTCCTCATTGCCAAGTGAAACAACGATTTATTCCTCCTTGAACATGTGGAATGAGCATTGTTTAATACTATATGATTCAGTAAAGTTGGTCCTTACTGCCGAATCTAAAAAAAGAAATAT
Source organism: Lytechinus variegatus (assembly GCF_018143015.1). Lineage (NCBI taxonomy): Eukaryota > Metazoa > Echinodermata > Echinoidea > Temnopleuroida > Toxopneustidae > Lytechinus > Lytechinus variegatus. The sequence continues at coordinate 25,917,815 of NC_054745.1, read as the reverse complement.
TGTATAATTCAAACAATAAAAAAGAAAAGAAATAGTGAGTGAGGGACATCATTGCCTGTCTCATTTGAGTTGTCTATGTCACTGTTTTGTGAAAAATAAGCAAACTTTAAATTGCCATAACTTTCTTATAATTTTACATCTGATTTTGATGAAATTTTCAGTGTTATGCTAGTTTGATTTTTTCAAATCACCATTTTTGTGGGGTGGACTTGACCTTTAAACAGGTTGAGTGACTTTACTAATAATCCTATCTTAGGCCTTATTTTACGCCGGAAGGGAGGGGAGGGGCGGGGCACTATCAGTAGAAGGCAGACATCCTGTGCGCCTATGGGCATTCAAAATGGACCATAAACCCTTTATCCCAGATGGGCTGAAATTTGCAAAGATGTCCCTATTTATCACTAAATTATTTCTGTAGATTGCCAGTTTAGCATGAATATAATAGAACAGCATAGTCCTAAAAAAATGTATGCCCCCTGATACATGCTATATGATTTGGCTAAAACTGATCGATCAATTAGTTTATAATATATTGTTGGTTTAATGATATAGTCAACAATTGACAGTCATCCATCTGTTTTCATGGTAGTTAATACCTGACTTTATCAAATTGCCAATTCGTCCACTCACCACACGGTCTATCTTCATTTAGTCTAATGTAATTTTGTCTATCAAACTTTTGTCTAACAACCATTTGGTCCAATCATAACTTCGTCTAATCACCAATTTGTCGATAACCATTTCACCTCATAACCGTTTGGTCAATGTCCATTTTATTTTGATCGTTTCGCCCAGTTACAATGTAATACTAGTTCCAATTAGACCAAATGGTATATAGACTAAATGGCTATTGACCAACTGGCTAATAGACGAAATGGTGAGTGAATGAAATAACATTAAGACCATATGGATATTGGACAAACTGATGGTAGACCAAATGGCAACTTGGTAATCGGACAAATTGAAAATAAACCAGTCATATTTTGCCAACTCCAAATGGTTGAAACTCTGTGGTCAGTGAACAAGAGAGGGCGACATTTCCATCATCATCAACATTCAGGCACAAGCAATCGCTTCCAGGAGAGCATTTCATGAAAATGAAACAAAGTAGTTTTTGTTAAAAGCTACTGAAATCCATGCATCTCATTGGCTAAACAATCCTGAGAACAAATCTGGTCATTGAAAAATCCCTGAAGATTTCTGTTACATCCAAGAACCTATCATTTGACAGGGACTGCAGACCAGTTTTGAAAGTGTGTGTGGGGGGGCTGACAAAAAAAATCACAATCAAATGATCATTTTGATGTTTTTGTACACGGTTTTTGCAGCCCCTGGTTAAAGTAGAGGATTCTTATATCAAGATTATTCTTTCTGCTTTTCTTTTAGAGTTTATATCATTCTTCAATCCTTCAACTCTTCAAAAAGTATAGTATAGTTTCTGTAATATACATAGATGTTTCATAGTATTTATAAAAGTATATCATCGGTTGGTTTGTTAAGTGCACTTAATCCCAAAGTCACTTTTTTCTTCTTCAATATTTGTTTGAATTGATTTTCTTTTCTTTTAATTTTCTTCTTTTATGTTTGTTAAACTGGCTATAGAATACATGCATTTGTTTCATGAAAATCAAATTTTGTATACATACCTTTTTACCAAAAGATATTCAGATATGGTTTTCCAATACCTTTCAACAATTTGTTGTAAAATTTCAAATGTTTTACATCACATCTGAAGAGCAATCTTTTGCTGTTTCATGTTTTACTACAAAATATTTCCTACTATCATGAAAAAACCCGTAACCTCATTACGAGAACTGTTGCGGGGATTTCTAAAGTCAGAGGTATTTTTTTGGCAGTGTGAAAACAAATTATGGGAACTTTCTCTGTCCAGGGGGTGTTTCACCTAGTTGAATACGCTAGGAAAGGCTTGAACGCATTGGTCAGATCATGCAATGAGGACGCGCACTACTGCGTATCTATCTATAAGATCGAGCGTTGCATATCTTGTACGCGTCGGCATTTAAGTACGACTTAAGTCATACTTAAATCTTTGTGAAACACACCCAGGGTGTATAGTTGGGGCAAGAGCCGTGGGTGGCTACTGAGGTGTGACTTTGAATCTAATTGCCTGCTTTATCATATCATACTGCCCATGCTCGTAACTTTGAGAACTTACCATAAATGGTCTTCTTCGATTGGTATGAACATGGAAAATAATTATTGGGTATTTTAAGGCCTAAACAAGGACTTGTAAATTAACAGGTACTCTCATCATGGAGGGGGTCTCAATATGCCTTTGGGAGTATTTGCTGGAGACACTCTAGTGAATCTACCTCTATGGGTTAAGAAATTCCAATTGTTAATCCATCCAAAAATACATCAATCAATAACATATCTATCAATCAATCTATTCATCAATCTATCCATCTATCAATCAATCAATCTTTCAATTTATAAATCAATCTATTCAATTTATCTATCAATCAATTAATCAATCTTTCAATTTATCAATCAAATCAATCAATCAATCAATCTTTCAATTTATCAATCAATCTATTCAATTTATCTATCAATCTATTCATCAATTCATCAATCATTCAATCAACTAATTAATCAACAAATCAATCAATCAGCCAACTAACCAATCAATCAACTTAACAACAATAAAAGCTATCACTAAGTAATTAATGATCATCACAATGTTATATCAAATCCAGGTTGTTAATGTTAGAAAACAACATGAAAAGAAAAATTGTTACCTGATATTTAAATTTTTTGAATGGCAATGACCTAGCTGACTATAAGACAAGACAGTAGTAGACTGATGTTAGTGAATAACATTTAAGTAAGAGAGAGAATGATGTAAACCATTGCAGCTTGAAAATGTTAAGTGTATAAAGAGAATTAAGTATTAATTTTTCTTTTGCTAGAATAGATTTCTTGCTTGGCATCGAACCCAAGGTCTAGCTTAAAGGTTAATTTGAAAGAAATCTGTGTAACTCGCATTGCACAAAGACTAACAAAAGTACCATTTCCTAAGCACTTTCCATCTAAAATGGCAAGCTAGAATTGTAAAATTCATGAGTAAATTGCCACTTGGGGACTGTTTCATTAAGGATTTGCAACTGTTTTAACTTTGCCATTATGGCAACTACCATGGGAACCTTGATTATGGTTGGCTGCAGACTTACCATGGTACACAGCAAAAACTGTGGTGTTAACCGGTGTACATAGAGGACCACATCAATTATTTTACACTGGTGTTAAATTGGTGGTGTTAGTTTTACACCTATAGGTGTTATTACTACACCTTTGGTTGTTACATTTACACTCTTTGGTGTTATGTTCAATCTTTAGGGTGCAATTTTAACACCTCAGGGTGTGGTCCTCTATTAACACCAATTGGTGTCAGTTTTAACACCACAGTTTTTACAGTGTAGTTGCCATTATGGCAATGGCAAAGTTACAAAAGTCACAAGTCCTTTGTGAAAAGGACCACTGGATTTGGTTGAATGCCATTTGGGGACCTGTTTCATAAAGGACTTGCAACTGTTGCAACTTTGCCATTATGGCAGCTACCATGGAAACCTTGATTATGATTGGCTGCAGAGCCCTGTTACCATGGTAGTTGCCATTATGGCAAAGTTACAATGGTTACAAGTCCTATGAAAAGGGCCACTTGATTGGTTTTAATGCCATTTGGGGCCATTCCTATTAGTCAATGCTAGGTAGGTCTCACCTTTCTTATTCTAATACCTGCTTAGTATTAAGTCGCTTGTTTTTTTTTTTAAATCTCAATTGGTCTACAACTGGTCTGGTCTCATGATACATGGTCCTGTTACATGTTTGGTCTCACCCCATATGGTCCAGACTTCCTTGGACTAATACATATTTGGTCTCATCCTACATGGTCTTATCTCAATTGGCCTAGTGCATGTTTGATCCCATTCCTCAAGGTCTAATCCAATTTTCGAACAACCAATTCCTCCATGAACTGGAATAAAATCAACTGTTAAGAGACCATTTGGTATAAGACCAACTGGTATAAGACAAACTAGTATAAGACTGACTGGTATAAGACCAATAGGTAAAAGGCCAATTGCTATAAGACAAACTGTTATCAGGTCAACTAGTACAAGACCAACTAGTACAAGACCAACTAGTATAAGATTGGCTGGTAAAAGAACAACTGGTTTAAGACCAACTGGTATTAGGCAAACTAGTATGTATGAGACTAAGTGGTTTAAGACCAGTTGCTACCAGACCAACTGGTATCAGTTGGTCTGGTATAAGACCAACTGGTATAAGACCATTTGGTATAAAACCAGTTGGTATAAGGCCAATTTGTACAAGATTAACCGGTATAAGCCAAATTGGTTTAAGACCAACTGGTATAGGCCAAACTGCTTTAAGACCAACTGGTATGAGCCAAACCAGCAAAAGACCAATTGGTATACGACCAACTAGTTTCAGATCAACCTGTAAAAAAAGACAAATTGGTATATAAGACCAACCGGTATTGGGGGGAAAGGGAGAAAGATAAAATATGGAGCAACAGATATGAAACAAAACCAAGGACCACTCAACTTTTTTTCTAAATAAACCATACATTTTTTAACCTTTCTTGTTATATGGGAAATTATTTCAAGGTATACAATAAAAAAAATCATACATTTCAAATAGGCATGTATTTCTTAACTGTGGTAAACACATTCGGGTTAGAAAATCTGTGATCACATTCTGAGAAAAATAGTTGAGTGATCCCTGTTGTATTGCATATGACTTGCATATGAAATGCTCACTTTTTTTTTTTTGCTGTGAATAAACCAGTTCGGAGTGACATCATGAGGAATTTTGGTCAAATGACCTTTCATCTATTTCACTATGATAGGCAAATATTATGTAGCATGCCTTACATAGCAGGATGCAGAAATTGCAGAGACCAATGCCGACCGCACAGAAACGTTGTTAGCTTAACATGGCGCTAACAGTAAGCTCAGTCACATCTTTCGGATTGTTAAAGTTTGAATATTCATTTCAAATGTTAAGCAATGCACTGTTGTAACATTAGGCAACGCCGCCACATTACTGGTTGTAACAGGGCCTCTGTTAAAGCACTGTTAGCGCTAATAACGGTTCTGCGCAGTCAGTACAGGTGACTGGAATAGCACTATGAATAATGAAGGTATTTGTTGCATTTCTACTTTGAATGCATTAGCATGATGTTAAAACAATGACTTGGTCAACTGTGAAATACCAGTCGCTAGTGGACGCATTGTTGTTTTACGCACATCTTATGAAAAACACAGTTCAAAAGTAATAATCAAGGCATCAAAGTTGGTGCTTCTCTTGTTAGATATTAAACCACCATGTCACTTCAGTACAAATGAACTTCTTTTGATCATGTACGTCATGGAAGTCCGAACTGGCTCATTCAAAAGGAACCACGTTTTTGGATATTTACCACTGATTTGCTTTCATATGTTTCAGATTAAAAGAACAGATACAACTACAAAGATGTTAATGAAAAACTCCAATAATCATTTTATTAAACAATAAAACCCCTTAGATTACATAGAAGTATACAATGGACATTACGTGTGAGAATGAGAAACATTACAAAACATTACGGAAGTGTCTTGCGTGCTAAGCTCTTCATCAAGTTTGAAACTGTGTATAAAAATCCGTTTTATTATGCTATAATTGGTGGTCATATACCACCATCTTAATTAATGTGAAATTCTTAATTATTGATGTATTACATTTTTTTGCAAAGCTCAATATTCAAACTTGTTCATATAGCAATGATTGGTTCCAAAGGCCACATTTTAATATTCAGAAATAGCTTAAAGTCACAAAAATGCTTACTTGGTGAAGTATATTGCATGAAGCCAATAGTATAAAAGACAGAGCATTGGCGAGATATTTAGAATGAAACTTAAGTAACAGATAAATGTGTTGATTACATCGTGGAAGAAAATTAAGACATTATTGCTCTAAATGTACCAAAGTGTCTTTGTGCATTTAACTTAGGTTACAGAACAGAAGCACAATAATACGAACCCATAGAGATATGCAGCTTTAACTATTAATCTGCATCCTCAAATTGGCAACACTCATTCATTAGTGTACTTTATTAAAACATATCAATATGAATATAATACCGGTCAAGATATGGGGTGGCAAAATTTCAATAAATGGTTGCCAATTTGCATTTTTTAACAATGATTTCATTGTTTTAATGAGTTGCCAATTTAGAGTGTGCAATATGATTATCTTTAATAATTTAGACAGATTTTGTTCAGGAACTGCATCACCTACTGCACTGGAAATGGTTTTTGGTACAATTATTTCTTTCCATCGTATTCCATGAGTAATTTCCCACATTCCTGATAACGATATACTGTAAATTACTGCACCTCTATGGGAACTGACATTAAGTTAAACATGTAAGAAAATGACAGCGAAAATTTCTTTGTAAATGAAATAGATCACATATACCAGTTATTATTTGGTTAAGAAGTATAACGCCAGAGACAAGGGGAGAATTTCATGAATAGGTATAGCCAGTGATTTTCCATGACTAACTCGCTCTCAGCCAATCACATGCAAGGATTTGCAGTAGCTTACAACAAATGTCCATGAAAATCACTTACAAAACTTTTCATGAAATTTTCCACAGTATGCATGAGATGCACAGTTGATATAATTCGAGAGTGAGCAAAATTAGCTTTTGATCGTTTTCAATATTGTTTGTCAAACAGCCTGGCTGGAAGAAACTCAAAGTATGTTTCAAGAACAATCATTCAGAATATTACACCATTGCCATGTGGAGCTATTGTCAAATTATTTCCTCAGTCTTCCAATGATTTTCCTCCAACCAGAACTCCATTTAACACCTGGGTGGAGAGTGGCAATCGTGGCGGAATGTCCTCTTAAAGGGCATTTGTATTGTACAGGGCAGGTTTTTAATATCAAGGATTGCTTTGATGACTTATTCACACAGAACAAAGTACCTGCAGTTAATAGCACATTGCTATTGCCCTCTCTGCGGAAAACAGTTAATATAACCAGGCAATATAAAACACATTGACCCTTCAATCTTGAGGATTTTAAAAGAAACTTTCCGTAGAAATAGAGGCAATTTGAATGTTATGGTGAAATCACGTTATAAAAAACAGTGATGTTAACACTTCACCAGTGTTGTGAGAGGAAAGCACCAAACACTTTACACCAATTATAAAATCATGGTGCTAGTTAAACACCCATAAGATTCATTATAACAGATTCCATTTGTTCCATTAACACTATTCGGGTCACATTCAAACCCAACGGTGTATTTTTAACATGTGCTGGGTGCTTTCCTCTCACAAACTGTCTGGCGTCAATCTTAACACTAAAGTGTAAACAGTGTTATGCTACCAATGAGCCATCGCGTGTATGAAATGCATAGACATTAGACATTATATGGGCAAGATAATGGATAATGCTGATAATTCAGAGTGGAAATCACCTGTTGATTGTCGAGCTGATGTAGCAGATAATACTGTTGCTACTTATAAATCCAGGATAAATTACCTGACAGCATATTCCTATCATTGCTATGTACAAATCAAGTTTAATCTAATATAAACACCCCTAAAACCAATTAGAAACATTTACTAGGTTAACTAATATTTTTTTTATAAACTTAATTATACAAATATATTCTTCAATTTATTATTAACACTTCCTTCTCCTTCTCCCGATGGAAATGTCCATTCTCTAATAAAACTTACATAAGGATATCCTACGATGAAGCAAATTTCAATCATTTTCCTTAATTGCTCATTTTTTAAAAACTACAAATATTTATAAGTGGATGGAAAGTACAGGTACTAAATACAAGCATAAATGTCTTTTCATTTTGGACCCTGTGTTATAAAAGCTGTGGGATTTCTCCCAAAATAAATAATACAAAATATGCTGACGTTGTGCACGGAGATTGCATTCTACATGAAATAAAAAGCTTACAACTCAGTCTCAAGAACATATACCACATTCCCTTTTGTCATAGCAGCAAAAAAAAGTAATATACAAAAATGTAATACTGCATTCTGCTTTAAAAAGAGGGTTCAGTAAAACAAAGGCTAGCGATTATTCGTACGGTGCATTTTCATGATTAATCTACGATGATTGCTAAGATTTGTGTAACAGGCCCCCGATGTTTGATTTTTGCTTACCGGTACACAAAACTTAGTTAAACCCAAACCCACTAAAATATATTTATATAAAATATCATATCTACAGTAACTTGCACAAGTCCGGTGAAAATGTAACCCTTTCCGTAGCATACATGTAGGTGTATGGTATTCTCTGTATATTGAAGCGAGTGCGAAGCCAAGAGTGTCCCGACACCATTTGTTATAAGAAGAGAGACCAGGGCCCCTTTTCACAAAGCTTGGCGACAGGGCCCCTTTTCACAAAGCTTGGCGATTGATGTGGGGCTGATTTTTACGATTGATCATACTCATTGGGCAAGTCAATCACCCAAAGATCAATAGCTACGTGTTAGTTGTTACAGAGCCAAAGAGGACTGAAACAAACACGTGAGAAATTGATAATAAAATTGATTTATACGATTGATTGATTCCATGTAATGATCGATATAAAGAATTAACAAAAGTCGCCTTGCGATCAATCGCTAAGTTTTGTATTTTCAGAGCCTCGGCCGGAAGACTAACAATGTAGAACATAGAACAGATGATGAGATGAAGGCAGAGGAGTACGCACAATAGGCTATGATAATAGTATTTGACACAGATTCTAAAAACACTTATTTTAAGATTAAAAGAATTAAAAGATTCTTAGGAGTTAAGAAATTACAATTACAATTTTGCATCTCCTTTGTTGTATTTCACGCTTATTGCATTGAAAAACATCTTCACCCAACACCAATCCTCACTCACTCACTCACTCTCTCTCACTCCCTCTCTCTTTCATGCTCCCATTCAATAGCTTCTTCAAATTCATTTCCAGTAGCAAAATCATGTTTTTCTCATTCTTTCTGTCAGCGACATTCTTTCAACATTCATAATCACCTAAAAGCAATGTCATATATAAACAGCTTGCAAAATAATCATCATGTCTACTATATAATATCACCAGCAAAATAATCTTCGATGTGAAGTCAAGCAAAAAAATATATCTTTCCTTCTTGCAAAATAATCTCTTGACCAAGGCGACGTTCCCTTGGTGATGGTTGCGAAAGTATGGTCCCAGCACAAAAGATGATCAATGTAGAAATTTCATTTTTGTTTACAGATTGATGAGGCTTCCAAATCGATGTTTTGACAAGATCCAAAGGCTTATTGTAATCAAACTAGCTCTAATAGTCTCAGCTCTTATTTCCCAACCTCTCAGGTGGGAGATATAAGAAAATATTGCCCTTGTTGCTAAGATTCGATGTTGAAATAGCAATGAGATATCACCCATCATAGTCAGAACTCGTTGGAGTAGTATAGGGCTCACGTCAGACATTAAAACAATATATGGGATGCGCCATCAGCCATCGTAAAATCCCCTTGGAAGACCCCACCCTAACCCCTTGCTACAAAGGTAGCAGTTAGTAGTACAGAGTCTATGGCATGATGGGCAGGCAAGGATGCACACTATCCCCTCTACTCTTTTACACAATTTCTCTGGAGACCCTGCCCACAACCCGTTATAAAGGTAGCAGTAAGAAGAAGAAAGTACAGACTCTATGATGAGAATGGCAGACAAGGTTACGTGCTATCCCCTTTACTCATCTGAAATGAAACACAGACAATTTTACAGATTATTCTACAAAGAGGAACAGGTCATCCTTATTGTTGAATGGTTTTTGTTTGATGATACATTTATCATGAAGCAATCATCAAAGCAAAATTTAACCCAAATGTATGGATGATTGGGTTCAAAAGTGATCAACAAGCAACATTAGTTGTTCACTAGGTCTGAGGGCGCAGTAATAAATACTAGGTCAAATAATTATTCCATGGTTGACTTTATAAGAGAAAAAAACAAATTTTTCTCATTTTGGATGGAAAATTATTCAGGTTTCTAAAGGCTTCATTTATTTAGAATCTGAAATCACAACTTTATTCTTAAACACAAATCGAAATAACCCAATGTTTAAGTTTCAGGACTGTTTCAATACCCATGATGGTAAAATGTTTTAAAAAGTAAGGATAACATTTTCTTGAATGAACTATTTTCAACTCAATTCTGACTTTGCAACACAATATTTTTCAAAATTTTAAAGGAAATTATATTTTGTTTTATATTCAATTTATCCAATTTAAACCATGCAATAATTTTATAAGTAACTGCTTTAAAAAAATGTATTGAAAATGAAAAAGGTAAATTCATGTCAATTAATCATTTTCAATTTTATAAAAAAAAGTCAACAGGAGATAAGAAAACAATAACATTTTAAAAAGGTCTTGACTTAACAGTCGATGAAAAAAAGTTGTTACTCAATTTACATAAAGTAATCAAATGAAATCATGAAAAGAAAGTTGTGACTAAACTAATTCCCATGCCTGCACTCTCAAATTAGCAAGTGTTCCATGCGAAAAATAGTAAAATATGACTGGAGATAGCATTGCAAAAATATGCTGAATTAAAGAATAGAATTAAGCTGATAAAAATCAAAGAGTGTCCATATAAAAAAAATGTGTGTTCAAATACAGTCTATTATCAAGATTCAAAGGTTATGTGATTGATGGTAAGCCTCATGATTCAGTGTTGCTGGTTCGTGGAATGTTATAATAGAATATGATTTAAATCAGCTAAAAAAAAATGTGAATATACTGATTTAAATCAGCTAAAAAAATGTGAATATACCACCCAGATATTCACCATTGGATTCATAATGTGTCAATAATGGAACATTTATAAAATCAATGTTTTGAAATAAAACAAAAACTGTGATTGAGAACTAAAAGAAAATGTATGGCATAATAAATTGTAGGCATTGTATATCAGTGAAATGTATCGTGATTCAAATATCATCATGAAGTGTTTTATTTGTTAGAGTGTTCTGGGGAAATATATTTAAAAAATCATTAAAAAATAATTATGTTAAAGTAAGAAAATTTGGTAATTGCAACTATGGCACAAATAAATTCTGCCCAAAAAGTACATGTATGTTCCCCTGAAAAGTTTAGAGTTTAGAGAGAGAGGGTGCGAGCTTTACCACCTCAACCCTGCAAGATTCCAACCATTCTTTCACCAATCATGTTTGTGGGTGAAAATCTTGCAGTGTCTCAGTGGGGGGTTTGAAACAAATAGAAGACAATAAAGGAAATCCTCAAGAGAAGACTAGTCACTGTGTTTTAAAATGGAATCATCTGTATGTGTGTTTTTGAAGTGCTAGTAGTATTAAAGTAAATGATAAATGAAAACTGTTTACAATTACAAAAATATCCTATTTCCGACAATAAATACATGTCCTTATGCAAGCAGTGAGTTGAGATACTTGTAAAAGATCGTAACTCAGACTTGAACACCATTCATGTTTCATTGTAGAAAATCACCATTGTTTCATTGTAGAAAATCACACAATGCAGCACATATTCCCTTCTACCACCACACCATGTCAATAATACAAGCCATCCTTATTATTGAGTGACAGAAGGGTACAACTCCATAAAAGGCAAAATCTGGAACATACTATCCTCAGCAGGAGAAGTCGCATGCAAAGCCATGTAACCAACACGCACACCAAAACGTGGGATGCAGTAGGACTTAAAGCACACTCATACAATAATGAACAAAGCGTCTCTCTCGCTCTCCCATGAACAAGGAACCACATGCAAATCCACATTTCCAAAACCATAGCTCAATTTGGGAAGCAAAACGGCATTAAAGGTACTTGGAATAGTCTTATTGAAGAATCAAAGGATATAGGAATTCTATGACCATTAGACCATTCATTTCTAGATTTATAACAATAAATAATACACCGCAAGTGGGTACACAGTAACAAATACAATTCCCAATATCTTTTACATAATGAAAAGGGAAATAAAAACAAATCATACAAAATGGCGAGGATTAAATAATGAGTGTATAATATAAATGAGTGATCTGCGTCATGAAATGATTTAAATGCATGCGACAATAACAGCTACATTTACGTGCTTGATATGTTTGAGACAATACAGTATAAATATGGAATATATTATTAAAACAATTAAGCAGTTGATGAGTAATGTAGAGCTAAACTACTGCGTGCCATATTATTTGATTTGAGCTATGCAAGCACCTTGAAATAAATTAAATAGTTGTGGAAATGCCGATTTATTTAACAAAGCAAAATATAAAAAATAAATGAAAAAACCAAGAATTTATATCTTTATCTCTTTGGATTTAGTTTGCCACCACCGAATGAGAAACAGGGATGGAGAAAACACTAACACTGGTCAAAAGCTTTAGACATGCCGTGATTAAACTAAAGAGGGCGCTCTATCAATTAGGCAAGTTGCCCAGAGAGGGTATAACTATCACACAAATATCAACATAACGTAGAGTTCTTGAGAATTTTTTTTTTTAAATCTAAAAGTGGACAACAGTTGTGAGTTATATAAATAAAGGGATTAGACGAGTCCCCTATTCAGGAAAACTTTTCTTTTTAATGAAGCACACAATATACTTCTCCCATAAGGCATAAATAATTAAAATGTCTATGTTGTGTTTTCTGTTATAAGAAAATTTTCTTGCATCAGTATTATGGCACATAAGGCAAGAAATGCATTGAATTTTCATTAAGACACCAGGGACCCATTACACAAAGCTTAGCATTCATCGTAGAACATGTTTTCACGATTGATTCCATTAACTACAATGTACAATCAATCGTGAAAATCAAACGTACGATTGATCGCTAACCTTCGTGTTTCGGACCCCTGATTATACCTAATTCAATTGGATTTCAGTATTTACAAACTAAAATATCATCTGATTTGTCTCTATTTTTGTTCTTGAAATGAATAAAACACACTCCAAGCCTCCTCTCCCAAGAGTGGAATTGAATAAGTTTTCATGCATAGACTAACAATTAAAAAAAAAACAAATAGAATCCTTGTCTGTATCCCATGTACATGTATGAGTATACCCTGTGAGTGGTGATATGAATCAACGACTCAAAGACCCAAAATAAATTCCTTAAAGATTCAAGGAGACAATTTCCAATTTCTTTTACTTTCACTTATTATATAATCTATTTTGCAATTGATATACTTTGTGAGTGGTAATATAGTCCACATGAATTAACGATTCAGACCCCAAATGAATTCCTTAAAGATTAAAAGATAAATATACAAATTTCTTTTACTTTCACTTGTTATATAATCTATTTTGCGATTGATATACTCTGTGAGTGGTAATATAGTCCACATGAATCAAGGATTCACAGACCCAAAATAAATTCCTTAAAGATTCAAGGAGACATTTACCAATTTTATTTTACTTTCACTTATTATATAATCTATTTTGCGATTGATATACTTTGTGAGTGGTAATATAGTCCACATGATTCAGACCCGAAATGAATTCCTTAAAGATTAAAAGATAAATATGCCAATTTCTTTTACTTTCACTTATTATATAATCTATTTTGCGATTAATAATGTAATTGGTGGGCGGTAATTGATTGGTGATAGTTACTTTGCATGCAGACAGCAATTGGGAGTGTAATAGTTAAAAGGCCGTAAGTACATAAAAACATGGCCTAGCACATCGCTACCAGTTTTCTTGTGCCGACATTGTAAAGCAATTGAACTGCTGTACATTTCATCAAAAATGTCCTCAAAATTTTTAAGATTGACAATGATCAGAAACTGGGATGGTAACATAAAATGAAGACAGATATTATTAAATATTTTTTGGACTACTTTAATGTCAATATAGCCGCAAACTAGTTCCTGAGCTTGATTCTTGGAAATTGAAGTTTTATTATAGAAGCCTTGACAGGAGACTGGCCTAATAACTGGAAGTGATGAACTAGTAAAGTTCTGCTTCAAAGTTTAAAAAAAGATTGGTTTACTGACCACTCAAATTTTTGTTATGATAAGGTTTTCTCATTAAAATGAGATAGATTCGGGCATAGAAGCATCTTATGAAAGCAAAAACATGTTCATCAGTTTTCTTTCATCACAAATGCATTAAAGACTCGCTAGGTATTGCTAGCCAGATCAACGAATAAAAATTCCCGCATAAATTTGGGTGGTTCAGTAAACCTATCTCGTCATATGCATAAAGACATTTCCAGGGTTAGGAAACGGCATTTTCTAATATTTGCGTGAGGTGAGATTGGTGTTAGAATGACGTATACCTGTAGATACGCCGTTGGTTGCTTGACGGGGAGATGTTGCCTGGTTTGAGAAGTTGTAGTTCCCTTTTAGCTTGAACATCTGCTTGAAGTGGGGCTTGCAGAACACGTTGCCGTTGAGGGCGGCATATTTCCCAAGACTGAAAGGGGAAGAGGTAAGGTGGGAGGAGTGATGGTGAGGGGGTGGGGGGGAGTTGGTAGGAGGGGGTTGGTGATAGAAGTAAGATGGATACAAGAGGGTTGGTGGTAGGAGAGACAAAGATCGTAGTAGAGGGTTTATGGGTGGGGTAAAGTGGTAGTGGGGGTAAAGTGGTGGGGTAAAGTGGTAGTTGGGGTAAAGTGGTAGCAGGGGTAAAGTGGTAGTATGGGAAATGTGGTGGTAGGGGGAATGTGGTAGGAGGGGGAATGTTGGTAGGAGGGGTAAAGTGGTAGGAGGGGATGGAGGTAGGAGGGGATGATGGTAGAATGGGGTTGATGGTAGGGGGGTGGTGGTAGAAGTAAGATGGATACAAGGGTGTTGGTGGTAGTAGAGGGTTGGAGGTAGGAGAGGGTTTATGGGTGGGGTAGTGGTAGGAGGGGTTGGTGGTGGGGGGTTAAGGTGGTAGGAGAAAGGTGTGGGAAGGGTCGGTGGTAGAAGTAAGATGAAAGGGGGGTGGTAGGAGCAGGTTGGTAGTGGGGGTTAAGGTGGTAGGAGGAGAAAAGTATAGGACGAGTTGGTGGTAGAAGTAAGATGAAAGAGGGGGGGGGGGGTGGTCGGAGGGAGAAGTTGGTAGAAGGGGATCGGATGAAGAGGGTGGTAGGAGGGGATCGGATGAAGAGGGTGGCAGGAGAGGCAAGGTGGTAGTAGGGCGCAAGGAGTTAGGAGGGAATAAGCGATTGGGGAGTAGTAGGATAAAGAATATTGTAGGGAGGTAAGAGGGCAAATGGGAAAGGGTGTGAATCGGGAAGTATGGTAGAAAGGTGATAGGTGTCGGAGCACAAATGAAGGAAGGAGGCAAGTGGTAGGAGGGGTAGCAGTAGGAGACAGAAAGACAGAAGAAATTTGATGAGAAAGGAAACAGGAGAACCAGCAAAGGGATGAGGGGGGTAGAGAGAGAGGCAGAGGATATTGACAGAAGAGATGGGAAATCAGCAATAGATACAGATGAGACACAAGAAATATAAAATCAGAAAAGTAAAGAACAAATATGAAGAGGAGTGGGAGAGACAGCGAGGATTAAACATTAGAAGGAATGGAGATAGGGAGGGAGTGATAGTGGCAACAGATGAAGAGAGAAAGAGCAAGGGAAGATGAAAAAGATCGAAAGGAAACATGAAGAAAGAAGTATATGGGAAAAATCCAAAATGAAAGGCCATAAGAAAAACACAGGCAAAGAAGATAGACAAATGAAAAATATGAAGACAGATAACAACATCGATAAAGAAAGGAAGAAAGAGGAGAATAGCATTGAAGACATTGGACAAAACAGATAGAGAAAGAGAGAGAGAGAGAGAGAGAGAGAGAGGATGTAGAAAAGGTGTTATCAGAAGAGAAAAAAATAAAGATGGAAATTAGGTGAAGAGGAGAAATAACTCACAAAGAAAGAAAAGGATCGGGTAAAATGAAGGATGGATGGATAGATGGAGCAAGGAGACAAACAGAAGAAAAGAGGATGGAAGATAAAGGTGGATAGATATTAAGTGGTAAGGAATATGTAGAGGAGAAATGAAGAGAAGGGAGGGGGGGGGGGTCGGATGGGGAATGGAAAAACAAGAAAAAAATACATTAAATATCAAATGCAATTAATGACAGATAGTTACATTAATGTCATGTATTCTGTTAAATGGGAATCAATTTTGATTGATTAATTACATATTTTCTATTTTTGTTTATGTTTTTGTAATATTTGGTAAACCTAAGCTAGGCTTCTGAACACAATTAAAAAAGCACCAATCTCCTCCCCCCCCCCATTAACTGAGTTTGATTTTACTCTATTATCGAATATGAAAAACAAGTCCAGTAAAATGTAACTAATTCATTATGTTCATTAAATATCTAAACAAGGAAAATCATCCTTCTGAATTATATTTATGAAAACTTTCATTATTATCCAATTAATAACCCCCCCCCCCCTTTGAGTCCTGTTCTACAATTCTTTTGTAGCCCTTTATTCTCTTTCTCTCAGAACATTCCATCTTCTTTTCTCTAATTTGTTCGAAACTGAATTTTTGGTAAACCCACCACTCTTAGATCTTCTACTACCATTATTTAACCCAGTTTTCAGCAGGTCAAGCTAATCTTCTTTTGTTCATCAAATTGGCAACAATCATTAACTTTCTATTCATTTTCATACTTCGAAAAAATAAAATATGGATAACCCGAGCCAAAAATGAATGAATAAAGTAACACTTCAATGGAACGTTGCCAATTTGCATTTTTAAATAGCAATTTCATTATTTTCATTTTATTGCCAATTTAGAGCGGGTAACATATTATTACTCTCTTTCACACATGACTGTTCCAAATTTAGTCCAAGTGTGAGGGTGATATACCAGCCTATGCGTCAAACCCGGTGAGCTTCGTTGGAGCGTGAAACATGCTTCACGCTCCCCAATGATTACCACACATGGGGGTCACTTATCAGTACAGCTGGCTGGGTAATCTCATTTGACCCTCTTACACCAATCAAATTGAGTATAGGATCATGGCCCCGTCTTACAAAGAGTCACGGTTGATCCAATCAATCTCAAATGTATGGAAATCCATCCATACCATAGTTCTTTCTACATGAAATTTGCACAATCCCCTTAGTAAACAAAGAGAATCACACTGAGTCTTCAACATAATGATGAATGTATGAATATACATCATATCTAGAAAATATTTTGAACAAATTTGCGTTTTAGATGCTGACGTTGCAGGCCGTCCATAGTTGCGATTGATCATATCAATCGCAACTCTTTGTAAGATGGGGTCCTGGTAGGTATAACCTCATCTAAGAATTTTCTTTGTAGCTAGCATGTTCATCACATGGGGAGGGTTTTTCTTTCTTTAACGTCGGGTCAGGAGAAAAGTGTTATACCTTTGCAGATGTGTAAAGGTCCGTGAACTGAACATAAGGCGTTAAATTTTATTTTCGTATGACCAATCCTATTGAAACCTGTCGTCTTTCATTCTTTGGAGGAAAACTGTGCTGGCAGACTCCAATTTTCATATACTTTCCTAATTTTTTTTTTGGTAATAATAAATAAACTTCATATGAACTGGCACATGGTGAAGTTAATAGCCATATTGTATATTTGGAGACTCTTGTGCCTGAATAAGCCAATCTCCATAAAAAGACCAGTCGCTCCTATTCTTGCCTGTTAGCACCTTACACAAGAAATTTATAATATACACCTAAAACTTCTATGAGTGGTACATTTGGAAAGCTGGCTCAGCTACAGCCAGGGTGTAATATGATACAAAGTACACACTTAGAATAGCAGTGGATAGCACCTATATAAATTAAAAATCAACACCCTAACTGAGTAGTACATTGACTGAGCATGGTAGCCTTTAACACCTTACATATGAAATTGACTATAAACACCAAACACCTACCTGAGGCACGCCTTACACTCTGCACATCTGAAACAGGTCTTATGGTAGATAACATTGTCGGCTGTGATCTTTTCCATGGGGTACACACGTCGATTGCACACAATGCACATTTCAGAGGTAACGGTCTGTAGAGGGCAGCAGACAGAAAAAACAAAATATGTTTGGTTAAAGATCAAGTTGTACTTGTAGCAAATGGAATTAATACAATCATTGTGAACTATCAAAATATATCGATGATATTTAGAGATAATAGATCATTAAAAAGGTAAATATCTTTAAGAGCTTGTCTAATTTTGTAACACAAACTGTCTCTTCTTTCAAAGCGGGGAAGTGAGAGTTCGGAATTCCCTGTTCAAAGATAGCTACATAACAATATAATTTTCATAAATAGGACAAAGGTAGACATTCCGAGGATTCAAGAGGTTGCAGTTGGACATACGTACGCGCTGCACGCCAGCCAGCTGCTCTGTGACACTGTTATACGACGCTTTCACGGATGCCATGTTCTGAATGCCCAAACTTTGACGATTCCATGTTCGTGTGTGCTTTGGTCGCTGTTTGAAGACACTGGCAGGTTGGATCCGCCTCCTCCCCTAAAAGCGACGTCAGCAGACGTTCGGGTCAGCGCAGAAGTGGCCAAAAGCAGCATAACGTATGTGTACTGTGAATGTGTGCAAGTGCTGCGCGGCTGGCTGATGATCGACAGCTGCTAGCAAGTTACATCCACGATCTATGTAATGTAGATGGCGGCGAGTACAGCACGCAACAAAACTGTCCAATAGCGCCCTCTCTAATCCCGGGAATGTATACCTTTAATAGAAGGACAGAAAGAAAAATATATATTGTTAAACTGTTAGTAGTTGAAATGGGACGTTTCCAGAGAGGACAGGGCTACATTGCCCAGTGCACACTATGTGATCCAATGTGACGCAATTTTTTTTTTTTTTTTTAGTAAATCGCATTTTGTATTGAATGTGCAAGATCAAAGAAGTAAAATTGTTTCACTTGTAAGATGGGGCCCTGCTGCAGTTATTACTTGTTTTTGTTGTTGTATGGTTTTAGCTATTTCTGAAATAATTACATTTTTTATGTGTAAGAATTATCACTTTCCCCGTTAAAAGTTGTCATTCTCAACCATGTTTGTTTAGTGGGGTCATGATTTGCTTGAGGATTAAGACGTTTTATAGAATCAAATTAATTTCACACTTCGTTGTATTTTTTTAAGGTGAAACAATAATTGAAATGAAATGAGGAACTGTTGCCCCAAAATATTTTCTGAGATGATCTGGTCTCTTAGTAATTTGAGATTAATAACACTTAATAGCACATCCTTAAAAATCTGATTTTTTAAAAAACCTCTTATTCAACATTGATTTTATTGACATAATCATTTGTTGAACAAAAGGTTGTAGAACATCACAGATCTGACAGTGCATATTCTCTCGTTACTTTGGTGAAATATCAAATATCTTGTTTGTTGATAATTTAATCCTTTGAAAACCAGAGATTATTTTGCAAGTGCGAATACCTCTTTGTATCCATGAAGTATCTCAACCCACATTCTTGTCTCATATTCCATAGTAACTTTCATCCCGTTCCCTTGTATCTGCAAAAATCTTCTTTACTTAAAATGAATGATAATTCACTTCTTCGAAACCAAGATTATTTCAAGTATGAACGCATCTTTGTATCCATGAAGTACTTTCTCCTGGTATCACAGCCCACGTTCACGTCTCATATTCCATCCGACTGTCATCACACTTGAAACGTGATACACAGAAGTGGGTCAAAAAACATTTACAAGTGAGGCCGGGACTATATAGCAGGCACGGAGATGTATTATTCTCAACACCGGTATCTTGTTTGTATACACTGTAATACCAGCATATTAAATACAAGGAAGTCTTAGCACGAAAATTGTATAATATAGCATTATGCTATTGACAGTCCTATACTATAATGTATTAAGATATTTTCAACTGCTGTCAAAAAAGTCTCCATTAATGAACCCTTCCAGACAGTATAACTTGGTGCAGAATTCTAAATCAATGCTATGGGGATGCTCACATTGGCATTGCAATTAAGCATGAATAAGTGATGTCACATAAACACATCTACCCTTTAAATTGAAAAAAAAATCCCCAAATATTTATTTTAGCTCATTTTAGATATAGTATTGTCCATGGCATATTTTGTGAAACTTGGGTGTTTTACATTATCTATTCATTTTTTTCCTCAAACTTTCATTCATCCGTTTCTCTCTGTTATAATATGCTACATTTCAAGGGTTTTATTCTCCTGTACACCACTATAACAAAGGGTCTTCAGACACAGACCCTGATGAAACTTTCAATAAGTGGGTCTTCACACAAGGCTAGCACAAATACACAAGTCACTGACGGGAACTGTAGGCTACATATCCAGACCACTTTCCTCGAGTGAACGATTTGCAAAGCAAATTAGGGTGAACTTGCCCTTTAAAAAATCATACCACAGTGGATAACCATATAACCTTCTGGTGATGATGAAGTCATCAATGTTTTAATGACCAGTCAACGAGGTGTCATTCCCTTAGCGCATCAGGAAATGGATCATTTCCCTCAATTTGTCAACATAAATGAGGATAAACATCAGTCTCTAGTATATTCATACGACTGACCAGTCCACCCCGATCTGACCCTGCAGGCTGGAGAGTGATTCCCAGACATGCAGAACAGCTGTGCCCCGTCAATTCTACACCAAAAGTAGCTCCCTCCTCTAAATTTTGTATCCTTATGATCCTTCAATCGAGTGGAGGGGGGGGGGGGGGGGGGGATGGTATCAAGCAACACATTACAGCTGCACCCCATCAATTCTACACCAAAAGTAGCTCCCTCCTCTAAACTTTGTATCTTATCCTTCAATCGAGAGGGGGGGATGGTATCAAGCAACACATTACAGCTGCGTCCGACCAAATTCTTCACCAAAAGTGGCTCCCTCCACCAATTTTGTCTCCTAAATGCTCAAATTTCGAGGTAAGAGGGGAGAGTGTTCCATTCGATGCAAAAGAACAGCACCCAATCGATTCTTCACCAACGGTAGCTCCCGCTACCAAATTACAGTCCCTCAACTGTAAGGAGTCCCGTTTCATGAAGGACTTACAACTGTTGTAACTTTGCCATAATGGCAAAGTTACAATAGTAACAACTCTTTATGAAACCGGCCCCAGGTGCACACGGGTGATTCTCCACCAAATATTGCCTCTTCTCCTGCATTATACCAATCGAGGTAAGGAGAAGAGAGGGAGTGAGGGAATCCAAGCCATGTAGAACGGCTGCACCCCATCATTTCTACACCAAAGGTAGCTCCCTCCTCCAAATTTTGTCTCCTAACACCTCCAACTAACAGGAGGGCATACTGTTCAGACTTCCTCATATCCCAGAGGCATGCATGAGGGTCTTCCTCTCCACTTTGAGAACTGTCTGAACGTAAAGCCTGGTTCCTAACAACATGTTATTTTCCTGCATGACTTCCTGGCCTCCAACCATGGATATATATAGGCCTATATACTCCAACAAAAACTCCTACCCCCTGACCTCTTCAGAGATGGTAAAGCTCTTACTATGAAGCAGTAGAAAAGGGGATTTAAAGGGATGGTCCGGGCTGCAAATATTGATCTGGATTAATGGGAGTAAAATTCACATAGCAAAATGCTGAAAATTTCATCAAAATCGGATAACAAATAAAAATAGTTATTGAATTTTAAGCTTTCTAAATAGTATGCACATCATCATGAATAATCATTAGGTGGGCTGATGATGTCACATCCCCACTGTCTATTTTTTCATACATTTGTTAATGTGTCTCTGTTATGATGGAATAAGTTGCGGCAATAAATGCATTTAAGCAATTGTCAATCCAATTATTTAGTTCTTGGTAGACAAATTTTGAAAAAACCTGATTTCATATAATAAAATACAAAAGAACAAGTGGGGATATAATATCATCAGCCCACCTAATGCATATTCATATAAAGTCATACCTAGAACTATTTCATCGTAATAATGTAATTCTTTGACATTCAATAACTTTGTTATTTGTTATCCGATTTTGATGAAATTTTCAGCATTTTGCTCTGTAAATTTCACTCCATGTATCTATGCCTTTAATAAGATCTACAAACAAACTCAGCTTGATTTTTTATGACTCTGCATCAGAAACTATCGAACCAAACATCAAAATGTGGAAACTCTTTTCAATGACAATCTACAGTCTTTCTAGGGAAACATGAAGTAAACAATAATATTATTCATCAAATAGTGTACAGTCTATGCTTGAGTAGTTAACCGATAGCCATGCTGGGTACAAGAGTTATGACCTAATTCTTCTAAGGTCAATGAAAAATATTTGGCATAGCCACCCACCATCTTTATCTTGGCTTATATAGTCTAGGACCCTCAGTTGTTTTACACCAGACGGAAGTAGCCCAGTAAGAGGCAACTTAACTACGGAAGTACATGTAACTAAAACTTAACATGCAATGAAAAGCTAAAGGCATATTAAAAACAGAGATGGATATGATATTTCATGCCACAATGTATTATTTCCATGTGAAGAGCTTTTATTTCACGTCATTGGTGCTTTATGCCTTACACTATTCCACATCCATGATGCTATTCCCCTTGTACTATTCCACATCCCTGATGCTATTCCCCTTGTACTATTCCACATCCCTGATGCTATTCCCCTTGTACTATTCCACATCCCTGATGCTATTCCCTTGTACTATTCCACATCCATGATGCTATTCCCTTGTACTATTCCACATCCCCGATGCTATTCCCCTTGTACTATTCCACATCCCTGATGCTATTCCCCTTGTACTATTCCACATCCCTGATGCTATTCCCCTTGTACTATTCCACATCCCTGATGCTATTCCCCTTGTACTATTCCACATCCCTGATGCTATTCCCCTTGTACTATTCCACATCCCTGATGCTATTCCCCTTGTACTATTCCACATCCCTGATGCTATTCCCTTGTACTATTCCACATCCCTGATGCTATTCCCCTTGTACTATTCCACATCCATGATGCTATTCCCCTTGTACTATTCCACATCCCTGATGCTATTCCCCTTGTACTATTCCACATCCCCGATGTTATTCCCCTTGTACTATTCCACATCCCTGATGCTATTCCCCTTGTACTATTCCACATCCCCGATGCTATTCCCCTTGTACTATTCCACATCCCTGATGCTATTCCCCTTGTACTATTCCACATCCCTGATGCTATTCCCCTTGTACTATTCCACATCCCTGATGCTATTCCCCTTGTACTATTCCACATCCCTGATGCTATTCCCCTTGTACTATTCCACATCCCTGATGCTATTCCCCTTGTACTATTCCACATCCCTGATGCTATTCCCCTTGTACTATTCCACATCCCTGATGCTATTCCCCTTGTACTATTCCACATCCATGATGCTATTCCCCTTGTACTATTTCACTTGCAATATTCTACCCTTTCCACATTGCAGGTAAACATGAGTCAAATTTGCCTAGATTTATAAATTTCTTTCAGGAAACAATAGTCCACTCAGCTTTCCCTGTTCAGATGAATTTTATTGATGTGAAATAGGCAAATAGTAAATTAAATCTAAATAATTTCTTATTTTCTAGAAAAGTAACCAGCTAAAAAGGTATGTTTTGAAGGGGTGTAGTAACTCCATGTACCCTTACCAGACAGCAGACAACAAAAATAACATTAAAGCTTAGGCTTGGCCTTGTTCCTAATTAATGTCTTATTGGCACATCCCATGCAGGAATGGAGGAGGTAATTAATGAACATGACAGGGAGCTTATTTAGATGAACTTTACTGTGATACATGAATGAATGTCTGCTGCCGTGTGTTCGCATCAGCATGATCTAAACCTCCCTAATTATAGGAGAAGTCCACCACAACAAAAAGTTCATTTGAATTGATAGAGAAAAGACAAATGAGATTGACAGTAAAAATTTCATCAAAATCAGATGTCAAATGTAAAGTTTCGCTCAATTTCACAACACAGTACATACCAATTAATACAAATTTTGTCACCCACTCAACATTTCTCTTGTATTTATAGGAAAATTTGATTCCTCCCTGTTTGTGTGTATAAATGAATAATATGTGCCAAATAGCTCTGGAAGAAAATGAGAAATTGCTGAGAAACAAGCAAAATAAGCACGGAATTCCATCAAAATGTCAGGTATGTTTGGAAGCAATATTAATACATTGTCCCACATATGCTTTTCTGTGTTAGTGATAATCAGAATTGGCGATTTTTGAGCTAAGATATTCATGACTTCACAAACAAACTTACTTTACATTAATGTACCAGATCTAGATATATGCTATGGTGACAATTAACGTTGATATAAAAGACTTTCTCTTGAAATAATTATTTGCTACAACTATTTTCTTTTACCTTTAAACCCCTTAACCCCTAATGACTCCTGCATCACTCATGTGAAAGGGGTGTGATTAGAATGTGGTTCTAGGTTGATGAGCGTTGTATGTGTGTATCCATGTCACGAGTCTATATCAGGTTTCAGGATGTAATACATTAATGTCAATGGATAACCAATACAGACTAAGAAGATAGTTAGTCTGCGGGCAAAGACCATATATCTGATATATGGTTTCGCAATTTGCATCGTGCACAATATAGAGTCTGGATAATGAGACTAGGGGTACATTGCAGAAAGAGGTGCGTTTAAACGCAAGTCAAAAATCAATAGCAAGTCAAAAATGAGTGCTGATGATTGGTTGAAAATCAAGTTGCAAATGATTTTTAGAGTTGCATTTGATTGTAACTCTTTCTGCAACGGGCCATAGATTCACTACATGCTTTAGGTAACATAGACGGAGAGTTGAGAGTCTAGTCTTCACTCCAGAAGGTTTGATTAAATTCGAGTCTGTGCTTGCAGACAAGAATAAAGTAGTCTAAAAGACACAGACTCTTCTGGACTAAGAACAATGTCGTCTCAAAGACAGAGACATTGCAAATTTATTAATAAAGATACAAAGACATAAATACAGAGAACCTAATGAATTTTGAAATTGATTTGTTCTGGAAAAATAAACCCAAAACATTGTGAGCAATATTTTCCAGTTCTCCTAAAAATAGATTGATAAATAAAAGGCCTATGCGCTCTATATTTATTAAAAATGGTCTCGGTTGAAAAGGGTCGTTTGCGGTATGGTAATGAAAAACCTCGATTGCAAAAAAAAGGACACGTCTTTGCCCATGTGTCTGCCAGGTAAGGAGATAATTTTAATATTTCAGGGGCTATTTCTTTTTCCACTTTTTGGCAATTGCTGATTTTGGGGGCTATGTTGTTTCAAGAACATCTTTGTTGTGCAACAAAATATTATGCTGGTAGGTATAGGCCTAAGCAATTCATCATTCAGCTATATGTTAAAAAGCAATATTCTAAAGGTTTTTGAAGGCAGGTTCTAGGGGAGACTTTAGAAATGATGGTCCCTGAAAGCGTTCTATTTGAAGAATTTTAGGTGTGATTTGTATTGTAATGAGGCAAAAACACACAGATGCTCTTAAGTCCCAATATCAAGCATCACCTGCCCCTCCTACTGACCCCACCCACCCCTATAAATAGTGGAATGCACCCTATCACTTGCACAGGAGCAGCTGTCTACATTCACAGACATGGATCACAACATGTCTTGGATGGGGGTGTTATGTTTCATAACAAGCCGTCGTGGTGGGATTCCTGACAGCATGAGCAAAGCACATGTGCAACTCATTACAGCTTTCATTATTGAAACACATGCTTCTTTTCCCCTTTTTCTTGGTGCAACAACAAGTCCACTTCAAGAAGTGAGATGGCAGCAAAATTTTACAGATTTTGACAATTTTCACACCCTTCACTAACACCTCTTTCATAAACCCATCCTCCAATTAGCCGCCTAAGAGTAATGCGGATAATTCAATAAAAATTGCGTTCACAAACTCCAAAAATAAGCCGCATTATTTTTACGAGCGCCCGTCCTGAAAAAGGTGGATAATCGTCATGACAACTGGACACGCCCCCTCCGATGCGGTTGTGTTGGAAAAAGGTGACCTTGTGACCGCACCATGGCAATTATCGGCAATATTTGGAAATGCGTTCATAAAGTCAAAATCTTGTCCCGATGCTGCTATTATGCGGATATTAGCAGCATCAAAATAATGCAGATAACTCTGGTCCTCCAATTTTACGACCAAATTATGCTGCTATTAGCCGCATAATTGGGTTTATGAAAGGGGTATTAGGCTTCACACTAACTTTTTTTCTTGGTGGCCCGATCGGTCCACCAAAATCATCAATTTCATATTTTTGGTGGGCCTGTAAAGCAAACTGAGTGGCACTAAAACAATAGAAAACAGAATGTATCAAAACTTTGGTAAGATATGCAACAAACGCAAACTTTACACATGCAATACATAAGACGGATGTTCATCAAAAAATCTGACTCAAAATGGTGCAAAAATAATGAATTTTTGGCATTTCATGTGACGGCCTCAAAATGTTAGAATAATGGGATTCCACGTGACAATGACGAGAAAATCAAAATATTTCATGTAACAACATACAAAAGATATAGTGAGTGGGTGATGTCATCTGTCTGCGCATTTGCATACCGAAAAAGGATGTGTATAATACCTGTTTTAAGAAATTGAGCGAAAGTTTAAACTGTAATAACTATCTTATTTTACATCCGATTTTGATGAAATTTCCATTGTTATGCTTGTTTGATTATTCTCTTTCTATTCAAATCAGCTTTAGTTGGGGTGGACTTGTCCTTTACGGGGGGGGGGGGGGATTCACTGATGCAGTCTACTGGTTTCATGGACTTTCATGACTTTCATGCATGAAAATCATTCAAAACATTCACAATGTATTTAGACCATGATTGAATTGCATAGTTTTAATCCGGATCTACTCCGCTTTCCAAGTAATACAAAAGGGATTTAGACGAGTCTAATTGCTTGGCATGTAGAGCTCTCAGGAGAATTCTTGTAAGCCTAAATTTAGATGCATGAATGATGGGAGCAGACAGCGATTCATATACCCCAATGAATCATGCTACGAAGCTACGGGTGCGTTCAAGCGACACTTTATTAACCCTAGAATCATGGATTGAAACACGTTTAGAAATATGTTTCTGAAGGATCAAGGTTGCGTTTTAATAGTCAAGAGTAAATGTAAATGTGTTTCAAATCACTAACATGAAGCACAGAAATCGGGGAATTTGGAAAGACGTTTCTGCAGAATCACGTTTGAAAATGGTCATATAAACAGAACTAATTTATTTTGAATTATGATTCTATGTCATTTTTGATCAGCCAACTTCTACGTTCATGACATACTGCTCATTTCGCCTTCGCTTCATACAGTAGCCGTACACGTATGTATTCAAAATCAACGTTGTGTATCTGAGGTTGACCTGTAATTTCACGGTCAATCTGCGCACTTAGACGCGCACTGGCTAGGCTTGAAGTGAAGGAGAAATAGTGTTAGAGGGTAGATCCAGTGGTCTGCGTGGTCCAGTGGTTAGAGCATTGGACTCATAATCGCAAGGTTGTGAGTTCAAATCCCAACTCTGCCATTGTCTCCACGCCCGAGAGTGATATCTGTCGTCTATAACGTCAGCCACTATGACCGATTAACCTAGACGTAAAATGTTTCATAGGTAATTGGTCATACACCAGCTTGGCGTTTACCAGCAAAATGCTGTCCTGTCGAGTTACTCCGGGAGTTACAACAAACAGAAACACTGATTCTGAAGTAACCATTTTTATGTTTTTTATGATTTTCTAAATGATTTTGTTTGTGTTTTGAATCATGATTCACGCTTGTGATTCCAGCTTATGAGGTCGTATGAACGCAGCCTAGATTGATCACAAGATAGAATACCTGAGGCAACTAAGGGCCCATTGCTCACCCATACAAACAATGCATGACACAGAAGTTACACGGAACCATCCATGACGGAACCATTGGTATTCTAAAGCATAATGCAGACATTGCAATGTGTTAATAATTATCTTTTTACAGCACATAAAGCCTGTATATAAAGCACTAGTAAGGGTTGAATTATGTGAATTATAGGCCTACTGAGTATACGTGTAAGCGCTTTGGGCTAATCTGTGAAAAGGACAGTATATAAAAAGTAATTAAAAATATATAATAAAATAAGCTGACATTCCAATATTACCAAAGTGTAGTGATTGTGGAATTATTTTAATCCTTAATAATAAACAAACAAAAAATCTATTTTACCTTTAAAGATATATTGTGCACTCTGTTGGTAATGTTTTTATTTTTCCTAAAAAACCCCTTTGAACACCAGTCTTTATAAATTTAGTGATTGAATATTGATGGGTAACAAAAAAAATTGCTTCCTAAATTTTTTTAATATTCTAGATGTTTTATACCAATGGGGAGGGGGGTGGAAGGGATAGGAGGGGGAAGGGAGGGGAGAAAGGGAGAAGGGATGGGAGGGGGATAGGGGAGAGGAAGGATGGGATGGAACAGCAAGGGAACAGACTCACAGAGAGGGGAAGAAAGAAGGAGAGGGGGGAGGGGAGGAAGGGAAAATGGGATAGAGGAGGGGGAGAAGCGATAGGATGGAACAGCAAGGGAAAAGAGGGGAGGGGGAGGGAAGAAGGAGATGGGGAAGGGAGGGGAGGGGAGGAAAGGAAAGGGGGATAGGGAGGGGATAGGAGGGGAGGGGGAGAGGGGGAGGAAGGGAAACAGGCAGCTAGGGGACGGAGGAGAAGGGATGAGGGGAGGGGAGCTGGGGTTACAGAGATTGGGGTGGTAAAAATTACATATAGGAAAAGAGATTCAGATACATACGTACAACTATCAGGAAATAGGCTATAGACGAGAGAATTCATCAATATGCTTTAAATTCAACTTTTTCCCCTGCACTGCTAAACCAATAGTAAAATAAAAGAAAAATAAACCGTACAGTATGCAAAAGTGGATTGAAGTTCCGAAGAATCTCATTCAACAATGCTCCAATCAATCCAAATGTAAGACACCAGAATCATTACACAAATGACAAATGAGTCCCTTTAACTCCATTGGTCAATTTAGTTCTGTATGAAGAGGGGAGAATATATAGAAAAAATCAATGAAAACCAGAGTCAGCTGTTAAAATGCATCAATAAAATAACCAGCTAGAACCTACATAAAAGCGCAGCAGATGGTAGGCTGAACGTAGCAGGACAAACAAGGGGACAAGAGACTGTATGGTTGCCAATGTGAAGATCGCGCCAAGTTTTAGTGAATGAAAAGGGGCAACCTCTTGTAATATTAATATGCCTTTATCTCTAATATAATCCACAGAGGCCAAGGAAGTATGAAGTATACTCAGCGTTAATCTGGACAACATGAAAAGCAATGGCATGGAAATAGACTTACCACTTTGTAAGGTAACTTATACCCTTTTCATAAACCCATCCTCCACTTAGCCGCCTAAGAGTAATGCGGATAATTCAATAAAAATTGCATTCACAAACTCCGCAAATAATCCGCATTATTTTTACGAGTCCTGAAAAAGGCGGATAATCATCATGGCAACTGCACACGCCCCCTCCAATGGCGTTGCGTTGGAAAAGGGTGACCTTGTGACCGCACCATGGCGATTACCCGCATTTCGAAAGAAATGCGTTCATAAAGTCAAAATCTGGTCCCGATGCTGCGGATAATTGCAGCATCAAAATAATGCGGATAACTCTGGTCCTCCTACGATTTCACGACCAAATTATGCTGCTATTAGCCGCATAATTGGGTTCATGAAAGGGGTATAAGGGGTTATTGCAAGAAAATATTTGCAATCAATTCGGTGGATTCAAAATATGATGCGCTATCTATCGGTTGAGAGCGGACAGGCCAATTTCTAACTGTTGGGTCGATGATATCACACACAGGCTCTGTGAATTTTACTATATCCCTTTAGATATAAATATCTTCAGCCTGAACATCCCTTTAACACCAATTTTAGCGGTTTCAAATACTGAATATTTATCAAGGTTTGAAGTGCAGAAAGAACAATCTAACAATCCTTCACAATTTAAGTTCAATGATAAAACAAAAAGCAGGCAAAATCATAAGCACCGATTTATTTGCAGTGGATACTGCTATTGCACTATTATAAAAATTCCAAATAAATGACAGAGATGCCAAGTTCAAAGACCAGCTATGCGTGAATCTGAGTGAGATCACAGACATTGTGTACAATGTATATGGGGATAGGCTGTGATAGTTGCGTGAGACAGAGATTGGAGGGGATGAACAAGAGTCCATAATGCGTGAGTCTTACGCATAATGCGTGAAACTTGGTAGCTCTGAAATGATATCATTTGCATCTGTATATCTGTTGACCACTTAATTTGTATATTGATAACAGAGTTATAGTTTTTAAAAGGAAGGATATATCTAATTTCTTGTTAGACAAGGAAGAAGGAAGTTTCGCTGCAACGACCACATAAGGTCCCATATTTCTCATAGAAAAATACAAATAATTTTGATGAACAGACTTATGAATTCCCCTTTTTTACAATCAACTCAAGACTTTTTCTTACACAGCTATCTGTAGACAGTGCTACACCAGACCGAGTTTGCTCAATCTCGAGATTTTAGCCCGTTCAGCCCTCTTTGCGATTAATCTCGAGATTCAAGAAACCCCGTCTCCACCAACGGAAGAGCGATTCCTGCTCGAGCGAGGCATCGATGTGTTATGGTCTGACGCCGTGAATAAATAATCCTGGGTGCGTCAGCACCTGCGAATTAGCGGGATGATTAGTAAATTAGCGCGCTATTTTGCACATAGTCCTAAGTTGACTTGGGATTGCAATCTCAAGATTAATCCTATGAACTCGAAACTGTTCAGATTGGGATAACTTGCTGGATCAGAAATAGCACGCTAATTTGAAAACTCGGGCTGGTGCAGACGGCCCTTTAATCTGTAGTCCTAATCCTTAATTAGCCCTGAACGCTGAACAAGATCAAGGAGAGAAGAGATAAGAATTGTTGTGTAGTTATTTACTTATAGTTATACAGACCTGTACAACAAATCACCCCAGGTTTACCCATTGCCTAGCTACAAAGGCATGTTATAAGATAGCACTAAAATGAGGCCCTATAAGCTATAAGGGCTAAAATCACAATTTGTTTTGCCTTGTTGCAAAGGATTTCCTGTATATTTACATTAAACATACACCTACTAGGAAGTTTCTTTGTGAAAAGTGGACTATTCAACCATGAAGGCACGTCCCTGATTCTCCCATCACTTTCTTTCTTTTGTAAAGCGAATGGGGGGGGGTTAAGACCTTGCGAATTGCGATCAATTGCAAATTCAAGTTGAAAAGTTACAAATGATAAAATCAATTTCAACTTAAGCAAATTCAATCGTAACTATGGAAATCCATCAGTGTCAAAATCTTTTTTCTACTAAAAAATTTGCACAAAGTCCTTTGCATGCAAAGAGAAGCGCAGTGAATTTTCAAGAAAACAATCAATGCATGAATACACATCATAGCTACAAAATATTTTGAACAAACATGCATAATAGATGATGATGTTGGTGGCCATCCATAGTTGCGATTGATCGGATCAATCGCGACTCTATGAGAGATGAGGCCCTGGTGACCATTTCATGGGGTATACACCCCAGGGCCCCGTCTTACAAGAAGTTGCGATTGATCCAATCAGTCATAACTTCGGAAAGCTAGCAACATCAACCCCTAAAATGCATGTTTGCTCTAAATATTTCTAGATATGCCGTAAATTCATACATTCATTGATTTTTATTATGACATCGATGGATTTCCGTACGGTTGATCGGATCGATCGTGACTCTTAGTAAGACGGGTCCCTGATTTTTAGTATCGATCCTTTAAAAAGATATTACTGTACGTGCGTAGTGCGAAATGGGTATAAAAATTACCAAAATCGGTGCAGTGTCTACTATTCACCCGCCCCGATCTCCTACTATCATGAAAATCAAATATTTGAGGCAGTATTTATGATGGGAAAGCATGACATAAAATGAAGTATTCTGGGACCAAAGTTTGATTACTTGTGATGGCTGAGTCTTGCTAATACTGTACTACATGAAAAATATCAAGTTTATGTATCTAGATCAAGCTGTCTGACCTCATTCTCTGTTTACTTTGATGAAACGGAGGAAATGAAAGAGACATCAAACTGATTTCATGCAATTAAAAAAAAATAATGCAACATATATAGGGTGCACGTATCAACTCTGTAGTGCTCAAGCCTCAAGGCACTGTTCTCTATTGAATAAATGTCAAACACCAACAATCGACAAACTAATGCCTTAAAATGAAATCAAAAGAAATCACAGAATCATCCGATATACTCCCTGCAGGAGCGGTCCTACTCACGAATCGCGGCTTCTTCTCGGTCTCCGTCGACATCGTTGCTTTTCTGTTCGTTTACGACGATTGCAAGCGAAAAAGGCAAGGTAAACTAGTTGCTAGTAGAGTACTGTTCAAAGGGGAATCGGTTGGATGTGTATTTGTCGATTCCGTCAAATGGAGCTTAAGTCGGGGCTTTAAATCCGAGGTAGAAACGCACACAGGTCAGGGGGTGTACGTGGGGCGTTTGTCGCGGGACGTCGTCGGTCATGTGTCCAGGTTGTAGGTCGTCTGTCAGGGGTTTTAAGACGATGATTGTCCGGATGCAGAAGTGGATGGAGGAGATGAACAGTGTCCAGTGGTCTGTGCGCTGTTGGATGTCTGTAATGACGATGGGCTGCTGATTTGGCCGAATGCAGCACGATGAATTGTGATGTAGTACAGATGTAGTCTGCTAGAGCAATGCAGCGCTCACACACTCAGCTCCAGCTCATGTAACAAAAGAGATTTCTCATGTGTAGTCTATCCCCTAGGGAAAAAATACTATCCTGTTTCTGAAAGAATCACAAATGCGGACACAACTCTCGATGAAACGCCCAAATCGAGCAACAAATCTGAAGAATATGCAGATTTAATTTCAAATGCTGCAAACTATGTGCGTATTGATTATCATCCAGGCAGATTTGAACGTTTGCTGTTGAATCAGAGTGCTTAGAATAGAAACGCTGTCTGCAAAGTCAGACTAGTCACAGGAGATATGGGTTATACTACCATGTAATTAAGATATAGGTTCCAGGCATGTGTGTGTGTGCTGGTGTAGTATATCATGTGTGTATGGATGACAGCTGGACTGCCTTACACAGAAGGGCATTGTGAACCACTTACTTTCACTGCCTGCAACTTCCTGGTTCATAGTCTCACGATTCAGACCCAGTTTTCATACAATGTAGGGAAAATATCCTCAGTACAAGCTGGTTTCCGTAACAAACTATTTCCACAATGATATGATTTGGTGTTAAATATTTTTCTCTATAGAGTACTTAAGTGTGACGTAAGTAGCCATGGTGTCATGGCGGGCTGGTTCAAAACAGAGACACAACTGACAATCGTCTGTACACATTTGCTCGTCTGAAAAATAGGTTGCAAGTGATCAATTCCGATAGCAGCCATTATCTCCTATGAGAAACACGCGCTTTCATTCGGCGGGTTCATTTCTTTAGAACCAGACCGCCATGACACCACGGCAACTGATGCCATCAATTCGGTACTCTACAGTCACACACATTTATCTACATAACAATTGTATATTTTCTTCCTAAGGTCAAAAAGTATATGACTAATGGAAATCTTGGTCTGAATTATAGACTAGTGTTCAGACTCTTCCATTATCAGCATCAGCCTTGATCGAGGGGCAGTCGGGCAGGATATCTCAAGTAATAATATTTCCTTTTCGATTAGCTCCCACAAATGACACCAAACTGTTAGCCATGGAATAAATTAACTACATCACATCACAACAAACTGATGAATGGGTGCTTAAATACCCTCATGATTGAAAATATAAATAACTAAATACCCAGGCTGGTAAACAATGATAGAGTACTAGTACCGATTGACTAAGTTTAATTACTTGAAAGTTGGCATTAATCAAAATGTATATAAAAAAAGTAGATTTTCTTTTGAAGACAATTGTTTTAAAGAGCCTGCTCTGCCAACATTAAAGGGAAATGAAACCTTTGGAACAAATAGGCTTGTGTAGAAACAGAAAAATCAAAGAATAAGAATAAAGAAAGTTTGAGAAAAATCGGGCAAATAGTGAGAAAGTTATGAGCATTTGAATATTTCAATCACTAATG
Organism: Lytechinus variegatus; assembly: GCF_018143015.1. Lineage (NCBI taxonomy): Eukaryota > Metazoa > Echinodermata > Echinoidea > Temnopleuroida > Toxopneustidae > Lytechinus > Lytechinus variegatus. The sequence continues at coordinate 25,883,597 of NC_054745.1, read as the reverse complement.
CTATGGAGATCCTCCCATTGGCAATGCAACAAGGATGTGTGATGTCACTGATGAACAACTTTCCCTTTGGTGGACTATAAAATACCCTCAAAATGTCTCTTTTTGCTTTTTCTTATGATGATACAAACTCTTTATCCATGATGTATTCTTAAAAAAATATGTATTACATGCCCTCATGTAGAAAGAACACATGATTTATGGATAGATGTGATAAAAGAGGCAATTCAAGTGAAATATATACTAAAGTAATGGGGAGAGTTGTTCACAAGTGACATCACACATCTTTGTTGCATTGCCAATTTGCTATCTCCATAGCATTAGTGATCGCAATATTCAAATGCTCATAACTTTCTCATTATTTGTCAGATTTTTCTCAAACTTTCGTTGATCTGTTTCTTTGATTTTTCTGTTTTCACACAAGCTATCTTGTTCCAATGGTTTCATTCTCCTTTAAAGAGAAAACAAATAATTACAGTTAACTAGTGTCAAATAAGACTGGTGGTCTGCCACTGATGTCCTCCTAAAATAAGACACTGTTCTCACTCCCGTCCTAAAACTAGTTTAGTGGAAACAAGTTTAACGTGTAATGAGAATGGTCAAGGAAGCGATCTTCCAAACCGGTTCAGAAAACCACCCAATGAAGTAGTTCTGAAGATCGCTTTACCTCGTTAAACTGGTTTTAGCGTGAGGACTCAACCGTTCTTCGGGAAGCGATCTTCGCACAGTTTGAGCGCGCTACGTACTCCACACACTGTGCATAGAATGCCTACTCTGCGGTGTCGAATTTTGCACGAAACATGTCACCCACTGAGAGTGTTCCCATAGCAACAAAACCACTTTACATATACATGAAGTGGTTTTGAAAACCACTTTCGGCTGATCAAATGGGAACGCTCTAGCATAGCAATCTTCCAAACTGGTTTCCTGAACCAATTTCCAGTAAAATTAGTTGCAGAAAGTATGAGAATGGTGTCTTACACAATATCCTGGTGTTTTTTACCTCATGTTTCATATAGCCCTACCAGTAGGTCAATATATTTTCCTATTTACCTTCAGCTGCTGGTAGGTGAGGTTTAGTCTTCTATGCTGAATGTGCAACCTATAATGTCTTGTGTACTAAAGACCCTCCCCTTCACTAATTGAAACAGCAAGGTTTGTATGTGCTAGTCTTTGCTTGGAGACCTATTTGTTAATCACAGTTTCAATCAGGGTCTGTGTCTGCAGACTAAGGGTAGTCAAAATTCTAAGCCTGAAAGGGGCTGATTTTTATATACCCATCCCCCAATAAGTAAATAATACCCCTTTCATAAACCCATCCTCCAATTAGCCGCCTAAGAGTAATGCGGATAATTCAATAAAAATTGCGTTCACAAACTCCAAAAATAATCCGCACTATTTTTACGGGCGCCCGTCTTGAAAAAGGCAGATAATCGTCATGACAACTGCACAAGCCCCCTCCAACGTGGTTGTGTTGGAAAAGGGTGATCTTGTGACCGCACCATGGCAATTATCCGCATTATTATAAAGTCAAAATCTGGTCTCGATGCCGCTATTATGCGGATAATTGCAGCATCAAAATAAGGCGGATAACTCCGGTCCTCCTCCGATTTTACGACCAAATCATGCTGCTATTAGCCGCATAATTGGGTTTATAGAAGGGGTATAAATAAATATTAAACTGAAGTTTGAGGTGGTTGTGATGAAAAAAGAAATAGTAAGAGTAGGAGGTGCATGAATAATTATTTCATGAGAGCGCCTATAAGATCAAGGTTAATTACAACCACATTATCATTGATCTACATTGAAATCAATTCATCTCTGTGAAGTTTCTGTTTGTTCTGTTTATGGTAACTCCCGTAGGAACTCGGCAGGACAGCATTTTGCTGGTAAACGCCAAGCTGGTATATAACCAATTACCTATGAAACATTTTACGTCTAGGTTAATCAGTCATAGTGGCTGACATTATAGACGACAGATATCACTCTCGGGCCTTTTTATCAAAGTGGAGACAATGGCAGAGTTGGGATTCGAACTCACAACCTTGCGATTATGAGTCCAATTCGCTAACCACTGGACCACTCGACCTTGTTTATGAAATCTTAGCTGGAAACCGATGATTCCGACGATAAACAATACAAAAAGCATATGTAGAACAGTGTATTAAATGTTTGAAAAAATGCCAGACATTTTCTGGAATTCCTTGCTCATTTTGCTAATTTCTCAGTAATTACGCATTTTCTTCCAGAGCCAACTGGCAAATGTTGAAGCTATACATACAAACACTTGGGTGGTCATTGTATTGGACTCCGTTTGAACTCATTTTGAGATCATTACCACAACTGGTATTTATCATTAATCAAACTAAGAGGTTAGATCAAGCAAAAGTCCAGGCAATAAAAAATAAATAAAAAAGAAAGAAATAAACTTGAAATTTAAGGGGGGGGGGTTGTGATGGGATATTAATACTAAGCAAAAATGCTGATTTTACATTCCAATTTTGACAATTGAGGACTAAAAAGTCTGTACATGGTATAATTTCTAGATCGTTAGGCCTTTGAGGCTTTCTTCATTTTGTCAAATCGTAGATATGAAACCAAACTAGCCATTAGAAGTGGATCGATTTCTCACACTCCAAAAAGTTTGGGAAACTATTAATTAGACTTAAGAGGTTAGACATGGAGGTGAAGCAGAAGCAAACCAAGTAGTTAACTGATTAATATTCACATGGTCTAGAAGCAGTTGGTCTACTTCTGATATGGTTTAATTCTGAATGGGAACACCCAACTGATCTAATACCAACACCAATATTTGATAATGACTTCGATTTGTCAAGGTTAATTACTATTTTTTGTGTATTTGGTAAATCTCTTTTTGATAATTTGCTGTGAATATTTGACACTTGAAAAAAGAATGAGTACGTTGAGTTAGTAGTAGAGAGAAAGAAATGAAAATGTAATAAAAAAATTTCGAAATTTTCACTCCCTCGCTTTGCTCACTTGCAACTTGTTTTAAATTTTGCCCGAAACACCCTATCTGGTGGGTGTTTCATAAAGCTGTTCCAAAGATAAGAGCAACTTTAAGAATGACCGGTGATTCTTTCTGGTGGTAAATGGTGATCCTTTTTGGTGGTAAATGGTATTCATTGGCGATGGTTTAGCATGTAAGAAAGGTTCACCAGTCGTTCTTTAAAGGTCAAGTCCACCTCAGAAAAATGTTGATTTGAATCAATAGAGAAAAATCAGACAAGCACAATGCTGAAAATTTCATCAAAATCGGATGTAAAATAAGAAAGTTATGACATTTCAAAGTTTCGCTTATTTTCAACAAAATAGTTATATGAACGAGCCAGTTACATCTAAATGAGAGTCGATGATGTCACTCACTCACTATTTCTTTTGTTTTTTATTGTTTGAATTATACAATATTTCAATTTTTACGAATTTGACAATTAGGACATCCTTGCCTGAAGCACAAAATGTTAAAATAATGGAATTCCATGTGTTTAGGGAGGAATGAAACTTCATTTTACATGACAACGACGAGAAAATCAAAATATTTCATATTTCATATAATAAAATACAAAAGAAATAGTGAGTGAGTGATGTCATCAACTCTCTCATTTGGATGTAACTGGCTCGTTCATATAACTATTTTGTTGAAAATAAGCGAAACTTTAAAATGCCATAACTTTCTTATTTTACATCCGATTTTGATGAAATTTTCAGTGTTGTGCTTGTTGAATTTTTCTCTTTTTATTCAAATCAAGTTTTTGTTGGGGTGGACTTGTCCTTTAAAGTCGCTCTTAACTTACGAACAGCTTTATGAAACGGCCCCCTGGCCCCCTCAAAATTTTTTGGTTCATTACGCCACTGAAAAAGGATAGTAGAGGAAGGGGGAGTAGACGTAAGTGGCAATATATTGATTAACCCATTGTTTACTGGAATGGGGTGACCACTGTAAAAAGCCTAGATTAGGGATTAAAGAATTCAGTAATCAACTGATTAAATTGAGTACTTACACTTCCTCCGGAGCCAAACTTGAGACTCCTGGATCGAGTTCCGGCATTTCTCTTGATCGGCTGCGATCCGCCGTCGGAACTATCCGACCCCTTTTCAAACTGCGAGAATCGGGACATGTTGAGGCGGCCCGTGCCGGTGAACGTGTGCCGTTTGCTCCCTGACGAGGACTCGCTGCTCGTGGAGGAGTTCGGAGAGGATTCAAACTTTGAAAATTTGGAAGAATCGAGGCGGTTGGATTTGCTCCGCGTGAGACCGGAACGGTAGCCCTCATTTTCTGCAAAAACAAATATGATAACATTGAACATTATTTACTAAGATAAAATAGAAATACTAGAAGCAGTAGTACGTACATAATTTATGGAATTGCCCAGTAGTAGTAGCAGCAGTAATGGTGGTAATATAGTACTTCCGTGGTAGTAGTAGTATGGGAATAGTAGTAGTGGTAGAAGTGGTGGTAGTAGTAGTAGTAGTAGTAGAAGTAGTAGAAGTAGTAGTAGTAGTAGTAGTAGTAGTAGTAGTAGTAGTAGTAGAAGGAGAAGAAGAAGAAGTAGTAGTAGTAGTAGAAGTAGTAGCAGTAGTCAGCAGTATACGAAGCAAGAGCAGAATTCAAACCAATACAGATTTAGAAGAAAAATAAATAAGAGTTATGTTCATTTTATACTTGCAATAATACTTTCATGAATAATAGCATGGAGTGTCATTCTGAAAAATGGAAGGATGGCTATAAACCATGGAGCTAAACTGAGTAAAATATATGAAATAAAAATTGCAATTTGTATCAAATATTATACGCCAATCACAAATGAAGTTTATATACACGGCAATGGAATTGACAATCTTCATACACTGTTACATTGACATACAGCAACATGCCCATATTTATATCAAAATCAAAATAACATTCGAGGAGAGATATATGTGCATAAATGAAAATTACTTTTATTCAATAATTTACACACTAATAACTGAATACCTTTTTCTGAATATATTCATGATGCTTGCGGATATTATAGTTTTTTTTTTTATATGATGAGAGAGATGAGTGTGTTAATAATAATTGGAGTATTATTTAATTCCTTTTCTATATTAAAGGTAGGCAGTAGTTAAGCAATTATTTCATGGGGAAGTCTTGTACATCAAGGCATTGAAAAATAATATCATACATCTAGATCTCGTACATTCATTTAACTTATCTTTGTAAAAACATGAAATCTTAGCTCAAGAACGATAATTTTGATGATTACTAACACAGAAAAGCATATGCAGGGAAAGTGCATTAATACTGCTTTGAAAAATACCCGACACTGGATGAATTCCATGCTTATGTGCTCATTTTTAAGCAATTACGCATTTTCTTCCATAGCTGATTGGCACATATTTTTTTATATTTGTACATACAAACACTTTGGTGGTAATCTCATTGCCTTCTGTTCAAACTCTTTTTTATTTGAGATCATTACCACAACTGTTCCTGGACTTTCCTGGAATTTCAAATTAATTAACAAATCGAGCCTAAACCTAAACTTATTCTAAGTGACCAAAATCTAGGAAATTAACCTTTTTTGTTTAATTCACTTATTAAAAAAAGCAACCAAAATACAAAATGCAAATGCAGAGCACTCAGAAGAAAATTTTGAGCCACGTATGAGGCAAACAATTCCTTAAATATTACATGAACATTGAAAGTTGCTACGTTTAATTGTTGTTTTACTAGTTTAAATGTTATTTTCTGATTTCCGGGAAACTCCTGCAATTTTTTCATCTCCCGAAAATGACCTGAAAATGACCGGGATTTTCAGGAAAAATCAGCCATTTTCACAACATTTTCTAGCCTGCTGTCCAAACAAACGAAGCACTTCAATTTGCTTCGTGGTAATATTATAGTACTACTGGGGAGACATGCAAAAAACTGACAACCAACAAAAATATGTTGTCCATAGGTGAATGAGAGCTTAAAATGTTGCGTGTCGTACAGGACATTTATGCGTCCCGTACGACGCACAATATTTTCACCTATAATTTACCCATAATCATTTTTTTGTGTGTTTATTGTTCGTTTTTTTCACATGACTACCCACTATAGCTTTATCATTGAAAAAATAGAATATTTTTATTGCTCAAGCATCTGGCTAGGAAACTTGAAATTGTCGTCAAAATGTCCCGTACGACACGTATGGAATCGCCCCAAAGTGGAAACACTGATCTCTTACAATGTATGATGTAGGTATGATGGTACGCATCACGTGATTCGAAGATTATAAAAGCATGAGTCGTCATAGGGAGGGGGTGGCATACAGCGGATGAACAAAAGTTTTAAGGAAATGAGAGCAAGCATCTTATGATTTCTGTATGTCAACCCGCATCACATAAGATAATAAGCAGTCCTTGCGGGACTCAAGGGCCTAAAACATTTCCCATAGACTCCTGTGTTAAAGATAAATGAAAGTAATTGCAGTAAACAGTGAATTCACGAGAAAGTCAGTAAACCCCGGCTTAATTGTCAATATCATCGAGGATCTAGATCTGTTACAGTCAAATAAACTGAACTTTGTGAAATCTTGAAATCTACGCTGAAGAATGTTCACACTAAAGATCACCGACACAGATAAGCGCACGTGGGACAGTGTACTATTATCGCCCGATGCTTCACTCGAATCCCGTGCTTATTTTGCTGATTTCTCAGCAATTACACAATTTCTTCCAGAATCCTTTGGCACACATTTTTTTATTTATACAAACAGACACTTTGGTGGTCATTTCATTGGATTCTGTACGAACTCATTTTGAAATCGTTACCACAACTGGCATTTATCTTTAATCTGGCACTGAAATCCTTAAAAATAAGGATGAAATTTGGGGGTCAGACTATCAGTAGATAGAAAATACATCTGACAATCCATATCTGACCAGAAAAGGATCCCTCAACCAGCTCATTTAAAAAATAAATCGGCATTTATGAAGAAACTCCTGAGAGATCAAATTTATCACCTGAAAAGGAGGAATAGTCCTAATCCTTCCGCCAGACAAAATATAGTTCCAAAGTTGGTAATATTTGTACCCAAATTTGGGAAAATGAAATTCAGTAGTTACCCTCAATAGATTCAGTTAGATGGATAATCATATACATGTAGACTTTGTCAATTAGCTATATCAAAGTTTTTAAAAATGAGAATCGGTTGGCTCGATTTAATGTCAATGATGTTATGAATATCAACCTGTGGGGGAGGGCACACAGAAAATGACCAATCCGGAAAGGGTGATTTTAATTTTACTGTATCACTTTCAAAAGCAAATTAAGATGAATGTTCACTATGTTGATATGCATCACATGATTAGCAGAGGATAAGATGGAGTCGTCTTGGAGGTAAAGGTAAAGAGAATGGACAAATTCTGATTTTTTTTATCATTGTTAAGACTTAAGAGTGACCATCTCGTCGAGGCCGTTCTCATTACGCTTTCTAAAACTAGTTTACTGGAAGCCGATTCAGGAAACCACTTTGGAAGATCGCTTTGCTAGCGTTCCCACTTGATCACACGAAAGTGGTTTTCAAAATCACTTCACGTAAAGCGCTCTCAGTGGGGTGACACGTTTCGCGCGAAATTCGAAACCGCAGCATAGGCATTCTACACCTGTCGTGTGGAGTAGCGTGCTCAAAATGTGCGAAGATCGCTTCCCGAAGAACGGTTGTGTCCTCACTTACGCTAAAACCAGTTTAACGAGGCAAAGCGATCTTGAAAACTACATCGCGAGGTGGTTTTCCAAACTGGTTTGGAAGATCGCTTCCAAGACCGCTTTGACCGTTCTCACTACGCGTTAAACTAGTTTCCACTAAACTAGTTTCCAGTAAACTAGTTTTAGGAACGTAGTGAGAACAGCCTCATAATGTAACTAAGTATGTTGGTATACATCACAGGATTTAAGAAGATAAGAGTGAGTCTCGGAGGGGGGGGAGTAGGGGGTTCAGAGAATGTACAAATTCAAGGATTGAATTGCCACAATCCATTGACCTTTGATGATGTTGGACTTTTGGCAAGTTCAAGGTAGAAGAGAGAGGAAGGTACAGAGAATGCACACATTTTTGGAAAGAACTTCTTCTTCTGTATCATTGATAAGATCGAGCCTCTGACGATATACTTGTAGGTATGTTGGTCCGCATCACATGATTAGAAGATAAATGATTATTCGTCATGGGGAGGGGGGGGCAATGGAAGGGGGTAAGGGGAATGAACGAATTCGGAAAGAAGGTTCCTTTTTCTGTATCACTGAAGATCGAGCTTATGACGATATAGGTATGTTGGTCCGCATCACATGATTAGGAGATGAATGATAATGAATCGTCATGGGGGAGGGGGTGGGGGTGGAAGAAGATTTAGAGAATGAACACATTTTGGAAAAGACTTTTTTTCTTTTGTATCATTGATAAGATCGAGCCTCTGATGATTAAGGTATGTTGGTCCGCATGCATTACATGATTAGAAGATGAATGATGATTAGTCGTAATGGGGAGGGGGGTACAGAGAATGAACAAATTCATGGAAAGAAAGTTCTTTTTTGTATCATTGATACGATCGAGCCTCTGACGATATAGGTATGATGATCTGCATCACATGTTTAGAAGATGACTGATGATTAGTCGTCATGGGGAGGGGGGGGTACAGAGAATGAACAAATTCATCATTGATATGATCGAGCCTCTGATGATATAGGTATGATGGTCTGCATCACATGTTTAGAAGATGAATGATAATGAGTCGTCATTGAGAGGGGGGGGGGCAATGGAGGTGGGGTACGGAGAATGATGAACAAATTTCAGTGAAAGGTTTTTTTCTCTATCGGTGTTTAGATCGAGCTTATCGAGCTTGTAATCAGAGGGTCGTGTGTTCGAATCCCACCATGGCCTAGCGCCCTTTGGCAAGGCGTCAATCGACACTTTGCCACTCTCACCCAGGTGCTAATTGGGTACCGGTAGGAAACAACCATCATTGTGGTTGGTTTAGCAAGTTTGCGCCCAACAGGCTGCTTGGAATGCTATGAATCCAGTGACCGGGTAATAATAATTGTGAAGCGCTTTGAACAGTCGTAGATTGATAAAGCGCTATATAATGCCAATTATTATTATTATGACAATATAGGTATGTTGGTCCGCATCACATGTTTAGAAAATAACTGATGATTAGTCGTCATGAGAAGGGGGGGGGGCAATGGAGGGGGGTACAGAGAATGAACAAATTTGGGATGGTTCCTTTTCTGTATCACTGCGAAGATCAAGCTTATGACGATATAGGTATGTTGGTCCGCATCACATGATTAGAAGATGAATAATGAATCGTCATGGGGGGGGGGGCGGAGGAATTACTACAGAGAATGAACACATTTTGGAAAGGACTTTATCTTCTGCATCATTGATAAGATCCAGCCTATGACAATTAAGGTATGCTGGTCCGCATCGCATGTTTAGAAGAAAACTGATGATTAGTCGTCATGGGGAGGGGGGTACGGAGAATGAACAAATTCAGAAAGAAGGTTCCTTTTCTGTATCATTGTGAAGATCGAGCTTATGACGATATAGGTATGTTGATATAGGTATGATGGTCTGCATCACATGTTTAGAAGATAACTGATGATTAGTTGTCATGGGAAGGGGGGGGGGCAATGGAGGGGGGTACAGAGAATGAACAAATTCGGGAAGAAGGTTCCTTTTCTGTATCACTGCGAAGATCAAGCTTATGATGATATAGGTATGTTGGTCCACATCACATGATTAGAAGATGAATGATAATGAATCGTCATGGGGGGGGGGCGGAGGAATTACTACAGAGAATGAACACATTTTGGAAAGGACTTTATCTTCTGCATCATTGATAAGATCGAGCCTCTGACGATTAAGGTATGTTGGTCCGCATCACATGATTAGAAGATGAATGAGGATGAGTCGTCATGACGCACCATCATCCTCTGTACATGTCATGAGTCATCACCAACCATCAGCATTCCTTCTTCAGACCTTCGAGACTAGTCTCCAGGCACAGACCCTGATTGAAACTTTGATCAGCAAGTGGGTCTCCACTCAAGACTAGCACGTGCAAAACTTGCCGTTTTGATTTCCAGAGCGAGAGGGCCTTCAATATAAAAGTCGTTGTAGGCTGCGCATTCAGACACCTTTAACTCGAATGAAAGTTTTGAGCAGTAGACTACTTCCAGACTGCATCTTTATGATAGCTCTGTGTGTCCCCATGAATGATTAAAGATACCCATGCACGTTTCCAGTCAACGTGGATTTCCTCCTCGTCCTATCCCATCATTCCTCAGAAATCAGGATAGTACACTCGTCGCAAGTCCGCAACATTTTCATGAAAATATAGCAAGGCCAATATGAGAATAACAATATATTGTTTATTTAGTCAAGACTACACTTCATGAATATTTATGACCCACACAAAACAAAAGGGTATAGAAGTATATTCCAATGTATTGATCAACTCGTTGTTAGGCATATTAAAAGTTAGTATACGGAAATCCTCATTCCTCAAAGCACAAAGCTGTCTGAAAATAAAATTTTAGCTTTCTAGAATCTGAATTGAACAGAGCACTGCATGGTGTTCAAAGCCTGAAATTCAAACAAGATTTTTACACTAGACTTGTCACAAGACCCAACTATTACATAACTTCCTATCAGGGTCTGCACCGGCAGACTATCATGCAATCTGAGGAAGAAATTATTTTCCTTCAAAGTCACTGAAAAAAACCTTTCAAGAACTGGGCCCCAACTTTACACAAAGAGTCATGATCGTTCCAATTAATTGTAACTCTATGGAAAACCATCAGTGTCATTAATTTTTTCCACAGGAAATTTGCAAAATGTCCTTTGTAAACAAAGGGTAACACTCCATATTGTCAAGGAAGCGATGAATGTATGAATATACATCATATCTAGAAAATATTTTGAACAAACATGCAGATTACATGCTGACGTTGGTGGCTTTCCATAGTTGTGGTTGATCGGATCAATCGTAACTCTTTGTAAGACGAGGCCATGCTGGTGAATCAAGACGGGCTAATCGTTGATATTTCTAATTCATACTGATCGACCACAAATTAAATTTGGCTGGATCCCAAAGTAAGGTTAGACAGAAATAGATGACAACAGAAATAAAAGATGACCACATAAAAGATCATCAGAGGCACTTTCAAAGGGAGATCAAACGTGAATGATTAAGGCCGTGTTTATGCTTCCACTTTTCAGGCCAGAATCAGCGTTTCCAAACGTGGTTAGTCCAAAACACGGTTGCGTCCATGCTTACTTTCATTTAAACGCTGTTTCAAAACGCTGATCGTAAACTCACAAAAAGGTGCGTTTGTAAACGTCGTTTGACCAGAATCAGGCTTTCTGGGGAAGCATAAACAGAACCACGATCGTAAACGTGTTTAAATGACGTCATTTGGTACATGCTTCCGGTGAGATGAAAATCCGCGGGCAATACAGTCGTATTGCTCCATGCTTATCTCCACGTAATAACAACAATCGGAAAAAACTTTCGAAAAAAGGCGCGCCCAATTTGACCTCGCTTTACGATGCGAAGCCAGCTGGAGATCATGATTTGCTCTGAAAAGTTAAGCATAAACAGCACTCCCAGAACCACGTTTACGATCGGCGTTTTGAATCGACGTTTGAAATCGCTGATTCTGTCCTCGCAATGGAAGCATAAACACACCCTAATAAAACCTTCCTGCTTCCTTAAGATTTTGGCTGACAATTAAAAAGAAAAACCGACCCGACAAAGTCGATTATGTTACCAATATTTGAGCCAGCCAAAATAATTCTTGCCACTGTGTAGCCTGGCAACTGCACAAGAATGGATGTAAACATTTAGGGGGGGGTTGGGGGGGGACTGTCCAAATGGCAAACAATTTTCTTTACCATTTTTCTACCACAGTCGGGTCCACTTTGGTGAAAAATGGAATCAATTAATCTCCCACACCAAAGTTACATAATTTCCATTTAAAAAAAATACATTTAGGGCAGCTATCTGACATTATTCCATTCCCAATTTTTTCCCACATCTTTCTTCTTCCCACCACTGAAATATTCAAATTTCACAAGAAATGACTGTTTCAAATCATTGCTATGCCCAGTTTCTATAAAATGGGTAATAATAAGGGGGCGCTGTTAATATTGGGATAAAACAGGAACATCAAATGTCAAGCACCAATTTCTACATTTACATAAAGGAATTCCCTTCAAATAGAAATTTGTACAAGCTGCCATCACAAGAGGGCGGTATTCATCTTTTTCTGTTTGTCCTGATTCAGCCCATGCATGAAACTGAGTAACAATGACCAGGGCCTAATGGTCTCTGTAGGTAAAAAAAAACACACACACAAATGTAGGTATAATAACTATAAAAAGCAAAGCTGATTTCCAGGATAGTGGCAACAAAAATGACATTAATCTGAAACGGAGTACCACACATACAAGTGTAATCACACACAATAAACTTTATAAAGTTTATTTATATCAATTTGGTCTAAAACTAAAAGCAGTTGGACTACATGTACTTCTCAGGTACAGAAGTCTTATACCCCATGAACAAAACTCATTTAATACCCTTTTCATAAACCTATCCTCCAATTAGCCGCCTAAGAGTAATGCGGATAATTCAATAAAAATTGCGTTCACAAACTCCGAAAATAAGCCGCATTATTTTTACGAGCGCCCGTCCTGAAAAAGGCGGATAATCGCCATGACAACTGGACAAGCCCCCTCCGATGCGGTTGTGTTGGAAAAGGGTGACCTTGTGACCGCACCATGGCAATTATCCGCATTATTTGGAAATGCGTTCATAAACTCAAAATCTTGTTCCGATGCTGCTATTATGCGGATAATAGCAGCATCAGAGTAATGCGGATAACTCTTGTCCTCCAATTTTACGACCAAATTATGCTGCTATTAGCCGCCTAATTCATTTTAATGGGGTTTATGAAAGGGGTATTAGTATACTATCAATCTAGATAAAAAAACAAGTTCAGGTAATGATCTCAAAATGAGTTTGAACAGAATCCAATAGAATTACCATCCAAATGTTTGTATATGTATGTATAAATAAAATGTTTAAATGAAAAATATGTGCAAAACTACTGGAATAAACTGTAATTGCCGAGAAAGAGCAAAATTAGCACAGAAATCCATTAAATGTCAGGTATTTTTCGAAGCAATATTATTACACTGCCCCACTTGTGCTTTTTTGTGTTAGTGATCATCAAAATTGTCGGTTTTGAGCTAAGATTTCATGATTTCACAAAGATAAGTTTACATGAGTGTACCAGATCTAGATATATGATTATATGGTGGCAAAGACTTTCTCATGAAAATATTGTTTGCTGCAACTACTTTTCTTTACCTTTAATCTTGTTACACTTCCTAATTCCAAAGGTTCTTTATTCAGAAGGTTCGGATTTCCGAAACATGTAAATTACCTATACCTCGATGTTCGTTAATCAGAAAACGTAAGGATTCGTGAATCTGAAAATTTGTGGCGTTATTCCGAAGGTTCGATAATCCGAAAACGAAATAAGATTTGATGTTCTGAAGGTTTGTTAATCCAAAAACGAAATGAGGTTCATAAATCCGTAGATTCATTAGTCCAAAAACGAAATGATTAACGAACCTTATTTCATTTTCGGACTAACGAACCTTCGGAATTACGAACCTTCAGAAATACGAACCTTCGGAATAACGAAGCTTCGGAATTACGAATGTATGCGCTTTAATCTACCCTACCTACATTTTGTCTGATGCCCAGTTGGCATGATTTCCACACTGTCTGCTAAATGACCATTTACTTTGTCAGATGAAAATTTGTTTCATACATAGTTCATCTAACCATATACAGTCCGTCCCAAAAAAAAGGAAACCTGTTTTCAGAAATAGTTTTCACAATTATTAAATATGTTTTTACTATAAATTTGATACTGAAGGCAAGAGTGGAATCTCATCCCTCATTTGAAACCATCAGCTTAGAAAATTCTTCACGCTTGGCAGATTACAAACAGTAAAATACTGAGGCATATCCAAAACAATATGTGCAGAAACTCACGTGTGAATCTGAATCCTTTAAAGGGATCAGTGAGAAAATCTTAACACAGAATACAAAAGAAATGCTAATGAGCCAAACGTCCAATAAGCATGTTTCTCCTATCACGACTGAACCATAAAATGCTAAAACAATGGAAGTTCCTCGTTTTCAGGGAGGAAGAGAACTTTGTTCCACAGAGAATGAGGAGAAAGTCAGAATATATTATTTCATCATACAATAAAATACAAAAGAAATAGTGAGTGGATGGCATCAGTCCTATTTGATTACGGACCAGGATGTGCATATACATGTAGCTGTTTTGGGAGGAAATTAACAGAAATTTTAAAATGTAATTTCTTTCTTATTTTACATCCGATTTTGATAGAAATTTTCAGTTTAATGCTTGTTGGATTAAAAAAAATCTTTTTATTCAAATCAACCTTTTGTTGGGATGGATTTGTCCTTTAACAGCCAATGACTCAGGAGGCCTGAAATGACTATATTCGGCTGAAATGTTGGACCTGTCCATGTGCTTTAATGATTGACCTTTTGAACTTGGATGTCAGCTTTTCTTACTGTAGTAATTACACCTTTCCTCTGATAATAGCCCGCCTGATCCCTCAGGTTAAAATGTGTCATGATGTATGGTATAAGAAGCAATTTTGAATATAAAATGAATATTGAGTATCCAGACAAGATTGTTAAATTAAGTAAAAATTATGTTTAAAATTCTAGATGCTGTCTTCTATATGAAATCTACAGTAGTAGTGTTAAGTTTAAGCAACCATGCTTAATCTATCAAAACTACACTTTGTCATTTAAGATTTTAAACTCTTGTTTAAACTGTTATACAACTACTATAACATTTGTACTGCAAAGAGAGTTATGTAGAATATTTTAACATTGAAGGGGGTGGGGGGGGTCAACAACAAAATGTTATTCATTATTACGAGCAGAAGTTTAAACACCACCTCAATATTTTTATGCAAGACTGTTATGAACAAAATATGAAATAAAAAAAACATACATATATGGCAAACTATAACAATTTATTTATGGATACAAACTCTGAATGGATAAATAAATATGGCATTAATTTAGTAAAATAATTCGAGGAGCAGCGGGAATGGGGGAAAAGCTAAGAAATCACAGATAAAATAATGTGTTTTTGATATGTGGATGCATGAACTGATCAAATTAGCTGACAATATTTCACAAAAATAAGATGAAAACAGATATGATTTTTTTTTTAATTATTCAAATGCTTTAAGAGATTTTGCTGATCTGATCCTCAGTGGAGGATCATTCTAGAGAGACGGACTCTGAAGAGGCAAAAGCCTTGGAAAATCCTTTTCTCTCAATGTTTTCTTTTTTGTACAATTAGCTGTTTGTTAGTGGAGAAGCAGAGATTTCTAATACAGGAGAGTACTCTGAGATTAGTACCGTGTTTACACTTGATCGGCATTTGGTTCAGAACCAAAAGCCGATGCAGAATCGGCTTTTGGTTTGCATTTACACGTTGTTACAGCTCGCGGTTCAGAAACGCGAGCCGATGCAAAAACCTGAAATGATACGCACACCAACACTATACGTCATAATAAAGACAACGCTGGATCAGTGCGCTTACAATTACGTCACAATGATAAAGTTAATGAAATGGGCACAAATTGCCGATGCAGAATCGGCTTTCTGTTTACACGTAGAAAAAAGTTGATTCTGCATCGGCTCGCGGTTCAAAATCTAATACTGTGGTGGTGCAATTTGCCGGTTCTGAACCGCGAGCCGATGCAAGTTACTCGCGTTTACACGCTATGAAAAAGCCGATTCAAATGCCGATTAAGTGTAAACACGGTATAGGTCTTCGCAGGAACGCCCTTAGTACATACTTTCGCGCATTACATGCGCGCAGCAGAAACGTCCTTAGTTGCGCACATAAAGGCACTGCACAAGGAAGTGTTGTGCTAAGGGCGTTCCTGCACCGACACGGCGAGGTCTAGAATACACACAGTAAAAAAAAATATACAACGCTGTTTACTGTATGAACCTTACAGTAATTGTTTAAATCTCAAGCAACAAAGTTTAATTTTCAATATCTAATCTTCAATAAATTAAACGGTTAAACAAATACTGTAAGGTTCATATAGTAAACAGCATTGTATAAAATCTTAAACAGTGTTTTTAATGTGCAGATGATGATTATGCACAGCATTTGTCTAGCGCAACGTATCTAGACATTCAAAGGCTCACTTTTGGAGGAGCCAGCCAATCTGGGTCGCCTAGAAGGGCGCGCACACAGAACTGTGACCCGCAGGACTCTCCTCCCAATATAACTGGTTGGGGGAATGCAGGTGGACCACTTCAGAGTTTCCCCCTGCTCTTATTCGAATAGTGCGGTGGGTTCTTAACGTGCAAAGGTGGTGACTCTCCTCTACACGGGGCTTCCATTTAACATCCTATCCGAGGGACAGAGTGTTTTCCACTATGAAACAGGGAAAAGACGTTTACACACAACGCACTGGCTTCGGTCATCCACCCGGGGTGGACTCGAACCCACGATCTTTGGTTCGACGGGCAGACACTTCACCGACTGAGCCAACTTCGCTCTCTACAGTGCCATGTGAACATGGTTTTTTATTATAAAACTCCTTGTAGCTTTATGGGGAAATGTACCTCACTGACTCATAGTGGCAGACAGAAAAAAGAATACCGTTCAGCAAAACCGCAGAGTTGCTAACCAAAATGTTAGTTATCCATGAATTCAGCTTATTCGATGTGACACAAAAGCTTCAGTGTGTTGGGAATACTGCTCAACATATATGGCAATCGGGTGGGGGGGGGTACAAGCTACCCTTACCATGACAAGACATTTTCAGGAGAAAAGTTTTCAAAATTGAAAACATGGAGAAAGGGCAGTACAGCCCCCCCCCCAAAAAAAAAAAAATAATAATAATAAACTTTAAAGTGACAAGAAATTGATTCACATGCTGTTCAATATCAAAGTACACACTAACCAAACAGTAAAAATAAAATCACATTTTTACTGGGAAATCAACAGTAGTTACATTTGTTATATATGGAGGATTGCCCTCAGAAAGTTTGTCTTCAATTTCAATATGTTTTGGTCAACCAAAATTTTGACAGAATAGCATTTGGTTTTGGAAAGTCAAAGAGGTGGTCAATTAAGGTCTGACTATAATGACCCTTCGCAAAAGATTAAGAGGGACTTTCATTTAATTTTTTTACATTTTTTAAATGAATATATACAAAGTATATATTCATTTAAAAGACAGATTATTTGTCTTACTGACTTTTCTGACAAGAAACATTTTACTTAGTCTCTACAAATTCTAATAACTTCCCATATCTGCTATATATAAGAAACATGTACCTGGATTTTAATATATATTTAGATTATGAATGGTTTCTTTATCTCTTTTTTTTAATGTCTTAACAGTGACATGACATTTGCTCCTGCGACAAATGATCCTGCGACATTTGCTCCGGTCCTGATATCTCAGAAGGCATAGGGTTCGAAATTGGATTGCATTAGAGTTTTTGGTTCAGAATAATGCAATTACAATGATTAGGGTTGATTTAGTTTTGGAGGTAAGATTTTATGTTTGGCCTAACATGCGTATTTTCCATCGGAGAAATTGTCGCCAGAGCAATTGTCGCCAGAGTAAATGTCATGGAACCCTTTAAACAATCATCTGAAGGCAACTGCACACCTGGTCTGCGACTCGATTTCAGAATAAAATGTAGAATTTGAAGCTAATATTGAAACTTGGAATATCTTACTGTGTGATATTCTAAATCATTGTATAAATACCTATGTTCAAATCTGACTATGCTATCATCTTTCTTAGAATAAAAGCTAATTTAATATCTAGTCGTAATGACATCATAGCAGTTGTAGGATTGGCTACGATTTGAAACTAATAATGCCTTTACTCCAAAATAGAGGCTTGCAATCTTTCAAAATGGTTATCATTAGTATTCTGTCAATTAATTTTAACCTCAAATATAATGATATGTTCCACTCACATTTTCAGAAAATGAGTAAATGCGATTTGTTCCAAAATCGGATCGCGAAAAGTTGTAAGGTGTGCGATGGCCTTAATTGTGTACATTCCCTCTAATAACCTTTCTTTGCTTTTCATTTTTTTACCCAGCATCAAGCCAAACAAACCCTTTCCTGTTGGAAATTCAACCAATTTAAACAAATTAAAATACCTGTCAAACTGTCCCATACAGAATGATATACGGTCAAACAGATATTGTATTTGGATTATAACAGGAATTGTATGTTAACTAGTAAACTTATCATAATGGACTGCCAACAATATCGGTAGCAGCAGCAGCAGTAGTGGTAGACTACTACTACTACTAGAAGTAGTTGTTGTAGTAGAAGCAGCAGCAGCAGCAGCAGCAGCAGCTGCAGCAGTAGTAGTAGTAGTAGTAGTAGTAGCAGTAGTAGTAGTAGTAGTAGTAGTAGCAGCAGCAGCTGCAGCAGTAGTAGTAGTAGCAGTAGTAGTAGTAGTAGTAGTAGTAGTAGCAGCAGCAGCAGAAGTAGTAGTACATGTAGCAGCAGTAGCAGCAGCAGCAGTAGTAGTAGTACATAGTCAGGCCTGGTAGTAGTAGAAGTAGTAGTAGTAATAGTAGCAGAGTAAAAAAAATGGGGATCGGTAGTGATTTTTTTACTAGACTGCAAAGAAAGCATCAATGCTTGTAGGCAAGCAACCAGATGAATGACGGCTTAAGATCCTCTCCGAGGGACCTAGTAATGAGGATCTAAATGCCTTGCCAAAGGGCACTATAGCACATCAAATGGGAATCAAACCTGGGCCACCAGAGTATGAAATCCCTGCTCTTTCAACTGAGCTTTCGCGCCTGACAAGGTTAATAGATCAGAGAATAAAAAAACTTATACGTAAAACATGAAACAGTTCGGAATGTGCAGTTTTTGAAACAATATTTGATCATATCTAAAAAGAGGTGCAGTTGGAATATCCAGAATACTAAAAATAACCGTTCTATTTTAGAAAACATATTTGGTTTCCGTTTTAGATAATCTTTGGTGATAAAAACATTCCTGATATAGAGATTGTAATGTAGTTTTTAAAGGGGCAAATAATGTGATGATTGTGATAACAAGTTGATAGCCCCAATCCGGGTAGGGGGCAATATTTTTTTCTCCATTTTTGGTCTTTTGAATTTGCAATATCAGGTACATCTCTGTATACCTTCATATGAGCTAACAAAATTTGCTGAAGATAAAAGGTAATGCTTTCAATGCCAATATAGTTTTCTATATTTCTCTCTGATTGTTACCACACATTGTATATACTCCTGAAGAAGACGGAGGTCCGGTAAATAAAAACTATATTGGCATTGAAAGCATTACCTTTTATCTTCAGCATATTTTGTTACTATTAGAGAAGCCAATACGTGAAACTTTAAGATGTTCATATGAGCTAGGTAGAGAAAAATCTTGCTATCCACATTTACACATTTTTTTTCCTTTTGAAGCTATAAAATAGATGAAGAACGTAAGTTTAATGAAACATACTAATAACCTGATTTACCCAATTAGGAATAATGGAAGGCCTAAAGAATGATACAAGATTTTTATATGAAATAAATACAAGTATATTAGTTATAATGGACAAAATAACAAAGTGCAGGTATGATCCAAATGGACCACAATGTCTTCTAATATTAGAGTCATGTTTCTATCATTTCTTTGCTTCATCATCCATTTAAAGACAAATACCAGATGTGGAAACGATCTAAAAATGAGTTCGAACAGAATCAAATCAAATGACTATCCAATTGTATAAATAAAAAAATGTGTGCCAAACGGCTCTGAAAAAGCGTAATTGCTGAGAAATAAGCAAAATAAGCACGGAATTCCATAATGACAATACGTCGGGTATCTTTCCAAACCATATTATATACCAGGGGTGTGAGTGGTCACAAATAAAAAGATCTGAAAAAAGCTGAAGACTGTTGAAAAAGTCTGAAATAGAAAGAGCTCCCATACTTTTTGCAGAGAGGAAAGCCCCAAATAAGCTGAAATTAAGCTGAAAATCATAACAAAAAAATCTGAAATCAACTAAAAATCTGAATCCTCACACCCCTGATATACACTGTCCCACAAATGCCCTTTTGTGTTGGTGATCATCTGAATTATTGGTTTTCAGCTACGATTTCGTGATATCATAAAGATAAGTTGATTTGAATGTATGAGATCTAGATATATAATTTGGTGACAATTCACCTTGATTTTAAAGGCTTTTTCATGAGATTAATTGTTTGCTGCAACTACTTTCTTTCTTGCAAGCAAGAAACAAAAGTACTTTAACTGATGACGAGGCAAGTCAAAGACTTCCAGACACAGACATTTTCATAACTCTCTGAATGCCCACTCGAGAAAACTGGCAGACAGGTCTAGTATACTTCAAGGTAATTAGTGGATTTCCCCTTTGTGATAAGCGCAAGGGAACTAATCAAATTATATTCAGAAAGCTCACCAGAAGCCCCTATACATTACATTTTTTTGTTTGCATCTCGAGGCATATTGCCTCTCTGACATAGCAATATATAAAAGGTTACTTGAAAGCAATGTTAACTCTTAACAAACAAAAGCCTAGAACACTGGTCCAGCATCAAGTAAGGCAGACAAGTTTTTAGTTATAAGGCTGTTTTCCACAATATGTAGGCTTGCAAAGGGTTTACCTACAACAACAACATCAAACAAAAGATTTAAAGTAATATTATCCAGTAAAAGCCTAGCCCAATGCATTTGGACTTGTGGAGTTTTGGTACCATCTACCAATTTAACTCTGGTATGCTGTCTTAAATTTGTATTAAATTAATTCATGTAAACTTCCCAGGATCTCAGCACCAAAGTTTCCACTGCAAAAACACTGGTGTTGATTCAGCACCAGCTAGCATCCATCTCAGCAAACACCAGAGAAGTATTGAAAGAGCACCAGTCTAGAATCAAACCAATGCTGTTTTAACACCGATTGGTGTTGTATCATCATCTATCTGGTGTTTATAGCCTAGAGCCGCAGTAGTGGAGCGTTGTGGCCCAGTGGATAAGTCTTCTGACTTTGAAACAGAGGGTCGTGGGTTCGAGTCCCAGCCACGGCGTAATTTCCTTCAGCAGGTAAATGGGTACCCGGTAGAATTAATTCCTTGAATGCATGAGCGCTGAAAGGCAGCTCGAGCTAAAGCCCGGGTAATAATAATAATAATAATAACAATGCGCCTCGGAATAGAATATTTCTAGTTAGATGGCGCTATATAAATGCCTTTTATCATTATTATCATTAGAGCCGCAGTAGTGTTGTTTCAACACCTCAATGGTGTTTCTCATATAGATCCCAGGCTGGTGTTAAATTAACACCATTTTTTGCAGTGTTGATTGATAAGACTCTTGTGAATAAAATACAATCACCACTCATCTCTACCGAGGAAACCTACACATCATCTGGCTCAAAATGTGTTTCAGACTTTACAAATCGCATAGTCAAAAAGGCTTTTTAAAGTTAAACCCCTTAATCAAAATCCATTTCATTTATCACCTCCAAAGAGTATCTTGTAATCTCCTTTGAAACCTGAAGTCGACCATTCCTACCCTGATAAATGTAGCAAAAGCCAGGCAAAAGTTAGTCTGCAGTGCCAACCCTTTATTCAAGAAAAGTGGTCTGAACATGCAGCCTAAGGTCCCTGCCAATGACTTGTGTACAGAAGCTCCCTCTCATTCATATATTGAAATTGAAACGGCAAGTTTTATTTGCGCTAGTCTTGCGTGGAGACCAACTTGTTGATCATTGGTTGAATCGGGGTCTGTGCCTGCAGACTAGGCGAATGTAAGGTGTGCGAAAGCCAATCGGATTCAATTCCACGCTGATCGGTGCGATGCTACCGAACGATTGTCTATCGATGAAATACACCCCACCACATACAATTCTCGGTTTCATTATAATCCTCCCTCAATCACATCATCTCATTAAACAGATTTAATTGGATTAAAAACTAATCCAATCTCAAAATCAAAATGGGACGTTTCCGGAGCCGGGTAAAATGACCAAATGTTGCCGGTGAAGCCGAGTGGTGACTAAAGTGACTAAGCGTTACCTAGCAACGGAAATCTATTGAGGGTCTCGTTAGCCATAATGTGCCACATCCTTATTTCATATCAATTATTGCTCATTTTCAGACTAAATCACGGACTAGAGTGGGTTTGAATACAGTCAGGTATTGTTGCTATTACCATTGCTG
Source organism: Lytechinus variegatus (assembly GCF_018143015.1). Taxonomy (NCBI): domain Eukaryota; kingdom Metazoa; phylum Echinodermata; class Echinoidea; order Temnopleuroida; family Toxopneustidae; genus Lytechinus; species Lytechinus variegatus. Next base: position 25,861,211 of record NC_054745.1, on the reverse strand, counting down.
TATATACATATGCAATGTCAATTGGCCTATGTACATGAAATGTGTCAGGTATATTTGACACAACACTGCCAAAAAAGACACTTTTTTGTATAGGCCTACATGTATCTGTTGGACAAACTGTTTGACTAATTCACTGGACAAACTGTTTAATTCATTGGTCAAACTTAGCTTACAAATTGGACAAACTGTCTATTTTTTGACCAACCATCGGTGATCTGATCATCAGATTTTGTCGCAAAATTTGACCAAAAGCTTGTCTTTGAAAAATTTCATAAACTCTTTTGCTTGTTCACTACAGTACATGTATCAGCGTAGGCTATTTTCCAAACAATTTTTTTTGCAATGAACTACAAGAAATCTTAATTTCCATTCGTACCCATTAACTGAAAGCATCACAAGCAATGTCCTTCAAAGTTTCTACTCACACAGTAAAGGGTTGTATAAGATTTTCATACAACACAGTTTAGATATGAACCTTACAATAGCTGTTTAACAATTAATGGTTTTAAACAAGTACTCCAAATCTTACACAACAAAGTTTGATTTTTATATATTTCATCTTTAATAAATTAACCATGCTTATTTAAACTGTTAACACATCTACTAAAGGTTCATATAGTAGACAGCACTGTATGAAATTTCGAACAGCGTTTTTTACTGTGTAAATCGTTTAGCTAAATAGACAGTTATTTTGTTGTCCTTTGTAATCTTATCTTGATCTGTCTCTTCTGTTATTGATGCTCAGTCAATAACAAAGTCCACACAACCTAATGGTGTAAAACGACAACTAGAAGTGGGAAGGTCCATGATGTGACAATGTTAGGATCTTTTGATACAGGGAGGAAATGAAATTTGAGGAAGAAAATATGAAGTCATGTGAGAATTTGAAAAAAAACACTTTTTTAAATCCACATGCCTATTTCCACCCTGGTGTAAATAGATACCTGGAGGCCATTTCATAAAGCTGTTCTTAATTAAGAGTGACTTTAAGAAAGACTGGTGAACATTTCTGACACGCTAAACCATTGCAAATTCAATATACCATTTACAACAAGAAAGGATCACCAGTTGTTCTTAAAGTCACTCTTAGAACAGCTTAATGAAACACCCACCTGGTACGATGTGAAAGCCTATGTAGAATGCCTAGCAAATTGAGTTTGGAAACTAAAGTTTTGGGATGCTCCCCAAGGAGTGGAGAAAGTTTATAAAGTTCATATAACAGCAATTAATGATTTAGACCGGGTGCACTGTGAAAGTAAAATATCTGTTTATTTCTTTGTGCCAAGGGCAGTGAACAGACTGTAAGCAAGAACCAGACAATTTCTTTTTCAGGGGCTACATTTTGAAACCTGCTGATTACATGAAACATTTGATAAGTTTTTCCAGCGATTTTTTGTTGTTGCGATTTTCCAGGGCTCTTTTGAGCATTTCGAGGGGAAAATCACCCCGAGCCCCCGTGTCACTTTTTTCCCCGGCTTGAACAAATTTGGGCTAATAAAATCATAGAACTATCTCTCTTCTACGCAGTGGAACAGTACGTATCCAGCCCCCTCACTAAACATCCTTCATGTATTGTTTGATCAAACCAACCAGTACTCAAAAGATAACAGCATGGCATATTGACAACGTCTGACATAACATTTCACCCAAGTGTTGTGACCTTTTTAGAATATCAACCTAATGAAATATCAAAGCTAAGTCAAAGTGCAGAGTAGTAGCAAAGAGGAATTAAACTGAATAAATATATATTTGCCTTATAACTGATTATTCACAGGAACACAGACGATGTCAATTCGTGGCATTCTTCTGATGAAGGCCTCAAGGAACTTTGAAAAAAATCTAAAATGTATACAAAAAATACTAGATTTTTTTTTCTAGTCTTAAAGCTAAATGACAGTAGTTGCAGTAAAATACTGATTTCGTGAGAAAGTCTGTAAGACCAAGGTTAAGTATTACTATATCATCGTCTATCTAGATCTGGTACAGTTACAGTTATATTGCTGGAATAAAGACCCGACGGAAGTGCCTGATTCTGCGCTTATTTCGCTTATTTGTCAGCAATTATGCAATTTCTTCCAGAATCCTTCGGCACATATTTTTTATTCATATAAACAGACACTTGGGTGGTCATTATATTGGATGCCGTCAGTCATTTTGAGATCGTTACCACAACTGGCATTTACCTTTAATCAACAAATGAATGAATAAAAATCAGCTAACACACAATACAAATATTTAAAAAAAAATTACTGATGATTTTATTCCCAGGAGGGGCTCTGCATCAAGATCTGGGCTTTATAAACTGTACAATGTGACAACTGTACTGTAATATGGTAGCCTGGCTCGTGCCTTTGCGTTTTTGCTTGCGTTCAGCTGTAGATTGCCTGAACGCAAACAAACGTTGTTAAACTTAAAACAAAGCAATGAAATAAGCTAATTACAAGGTCATTACACAGAGAGAGATCTTGGGTTCGAACTTGGTAGTTTGAACTTTTTCAAACATTCGTGATTGAAAACGACCTAACATAACCAAAATTCAGATGAGTGGGGACAAGCAAATGCGAACGCAACAGGGAGTGGATTACAAAGGTATTAATGCTCGATTTACCTCGAATTACCTCACTTTAACTTGCATCACCTCGCTTTAATGCGTGCAATTCTGCGTGATCCCCGATGAGCTCATACGCAAAAGTGTAGTTGCAACCTAATATTTTGTTGTGTAGTTTGATACGTTAGGCTGCGTAATGGTCTCCTCAGCTTACGCAACAATACGCAGCTTGAAATGCAAAGATGTGAACAAGGCTTTAGGTTTGAAGGTTTGGCAAAGTGCCCCTACTTCTGTCTTTTGTTCTGACAATCAAATTCCAAACTTTTGAAAATGAATTTATTCTCAAACATTCTGCAAAATAGTTAAAAACCCTACTTTAAAAGAGTTAGAACTTAGTTGACTACCTACCTCTAATAATTGGCTGCATAGTTGTCATGTTGAAGCAAACCTTGTATATAAATCCAACACAAATAAATCAAAGTCTATGGAATCCTATAGCAGGTGTCGGTGATACAACCAACACACAATCCAATGACTCGTACCGTTGTGGAGCTACGCTGCCGCCGCCGGTGGTGGCACTGCCGAGGCTACAAGCTTCGCCCCCTTTCCGCGAGTGACAACCCTAATAAGGACCGACCGTTGTCCAGAGTACACTTCAAAGGTTGCAAATTAAGTGTTTTCCTGTTATCTTGTGTTTGTTTAACAAGACAGTCTGTCATGCAGTAAATGATCTGCAAATGAAAATCTTGGGGTAAAGTCTTGTGACTGATAAGTTTTCAGTTGGGAGGTGGAATCCCCTACATGTATCGATTCAGACAGCAAGTGCTAATGTCCTCAACCAAAGGGTATACGGTGAGCGCAAAGTCCGTAAGAAAATGCACTGCTAGGCCCTACAAGAATTTCTTGATGAGGGTGATGTCATGCACCAACTCTGGGTAAAGTCTACAATATGTTCCAAATAGAAGAAAAACCCTCACGTATCAATTCGCAAAGCACGTGACAATGTCCTCCATCAAATGTATTTGATGAGTGAACATTCACTGCTTGGTGCAAAAAGAACGAGAATTCCCTGTTCAAGGATATAATGGTGATGTCATGCATTGACAATCTCTAATATTGCCCTTTCCGAATCAAAGGAATCTCCTTGTTGACTTGGGGCGATCCTCTTATTGTCGAAGACAATCTGCAAAACAATGTGGGCTGCTATGCCTGGATGGGCGTGAAATACTCGGCTCTTCTTTCCTTGATAACTGTTCAATGAAAGCAAGTGGTTCAGGCTCACCAGGTATGTCTTTGAGGCCAGTGCACAAAGGTCACAAACAATACAGATTATTATATTCACAAGAAGAAGAGCAGATTGGAGGTAGACAGTCTTTCTTGCATTACAGCTAGGTCCTTACTGCTTTTAAAGAATGACCTTATTTGAATTCTGAGGGTGACTAGATGCAAACAATTGGGATTACGGCTCTAGAATCTGGTAGAATGGGCAAGCTCCTTCCTTAATCCATTGAGTTCCAGGGTTACCTTTAAACAATGTTGATTACAAGGATATATAACACTGATGATCTAAACGATGTTGATTATGGGGATACATGACACCATGGACCGCTTGTAACAAGTGAAATGAGAAACCGATCACAACTGCACTTGCACGGGCTTGCATTGAATTCTAAAGATAAAAGAACATTTGATATTTCCTTCTCTAATTTCTTCTAGTAATTATAGTCAGTAGTTTGTCTTCTGTAGTAGGTCCATGGTAAGAACAAATCAATCCATTTTAGGGCATTCAGTTTGTTATCGGTACCAACATCAATGAATTGTTCAAGGATGTAATGAATAATGCACAAATTCCGCAAATATGTTTTTATTGAATCCTGACAATTATTATTCAAAAGGAAGCTGGTGCCACAATTTTTAAGGGAAGAACCTCCTGAGAACACGTATACTAGAAGTCTCTTTGACCAAAATATTAAGATCTAATGGTTGTGACAATCGCGAGGAAACAACCAGAAAATAATAATCTGAGTCACAGTCTGCCAACTGTAGTGCGTCTGATGGTTTGTAGCAGAGGTGGAGATGGTGCACAGAATGCAGAGACTACGCCGAGCAGCCTGCATACACCTTGCACACAAAGTACTCAAGACAAGACGTTGAGAATTGTCTGCACCTGTCGGTCTATCCGAAGTTCCTTTGCCCTGTCTATAGACTCCTTCAAAGATCTTGCAAAGTTTTTAAAGATTATTCAAAACAGCCTTCATACACTCTGCAAATGTTCAACTCGAAACCAAATGTCAGAACACTAAACAGACCTCTAATGACATCCTCTGTCTATCAACTTCTTTAGATCCTGTCAAGTTTGAGGGACTTTTCAACTCAACCTCCATACACCTTGCGCATTTTCCACTCAAACCAGAGACTATATCGGAACGGTCCACCAAGGTCTAATGACACCTTCCTCTGCCGAGTCTATCAACTCATAAAAAAAGAACTTGTCAAGTTTTGTATCAGCACTTCTCCAAAAGACAGTCATGGGCTAGCTCAGCTCCGGTGTCTAATCGGCAAGCAACGGAAGTCTTAAGAACAAGCCCATTGCCTCAACGAGCGTAGAGATCGTTCGACACTGACAGACTCAATAGACAAGAGTTTAGACTGTGATATTGTATCGAGGATTTTTATTGATGACTGATATGCGGGAGTAAAGAAAAAAAACAGTTCCTTATGGAATCAGCTATTGCACAACCACACTGTACGCTGGTTTTAAGGAGGAATAAAAGGGTTTAATTCCTCTTTCTTTTCTTTGCTTTCGTGTCGTACTTGTACCAAATCTCTCAGGGGCTTTTGTGCAGGGCTAATGTTGCGTGAAGTGGTTTTGGGGGAAAGTCTGTGCCGAGTTTAGCCGTATTTTAGCACATGCAACACCTATTGACATTTGTTATTCATGTACGAAAAAGAACTGTTCCTCTACAGCAAGAGGGAAAGAAATCAATCTAGGCTGCTAAATCAGACTTTTTTATCATGTATGTTGTAGGTTGCAGTCTGTGACACCTGCAACATCCATAGATATAATTAATGCAATCGATCGCATAATATTGTACATAATCGCAAATATTCTGTTGCAATTTTACAACTGACAGATCAACGTTAGTTAGAAGTAGTAACAACAGTAGTAGTAACAGTAGTAGTAGCAGTAGTAGTAGTAGTAGTAGTAGTAGTAGTAACAGTAGTGGTAGTGGTAGTAGTAGTAGTAGTAGTAGTAGTAGTAGTAGTAGTAGTAGTAGTAGTAGTAGTAGTAGTAGTAGTAGTAGTAGTAGTAGTAGTAGTAACAGTAGTGGTAATAATAATAATATAGAGTATTTCTAAAGCGCCAAATCCACATTGATTATGTGCTCAAGGCGCTGAAATATACTTGGTATATCATTATTACCCCGGCTATAGCTGAGCCGCCATATAGGCGCGAGAGCATTCAAGGAATAAATCCTACCGTGTACCCATTCACCTCACCTGGGTCGAGAGCAGCACAATGTGGATAAGTTTCTTGCCGAAGGAAACTACGCCATGGCTGGGATTCGAACCCACGACCCTCTGTTTCAAAGTCTGAAGACGACTAATCCACTGGGCCACAACGCTACACGTTATAGTGGTAGTAATGGTAGTAGTAGTAGTAGTAGTAGTAGTAGTAGTAGTAGTAGTAGCAGTAGTAGTAGTAGTAGAAGTAGTAGTAGTTAGTAGTACAACTCATTTTTTGTTTTCAAAGGGTCTCCTTAAGTAGACTAAAGATATCATGCCTGAGAAGTTGATATGTTGATTTGGAAACTCCCCTTTTGTCCTAGCCAGACTGGTATTGATCAATTCTCAATGACTTTCCAGCATGCAACACAATACAAACACTAGGCTATTGTTCTCTTGAGTTGTGGCTCAGACTGGTGGGCTATGATGGAGTGTTCCAAGCCTCAATGTTCTTTCTATATAACTATTTTACAACTCGGATATTTGAATAAAATTCCAAGAAATACAAATAAAAGTGTATCTAAGTGAATAGGGACAAGACAAAAGGACATACAGATAAGAAAAAATGAATAAAAATACATGCTTCTTGGTTTTGATAGGGCAAAAAATATGGGGGGGGGGGTGCAACTTCACTGAAATGCATCTGTTGTCCCAGGCACATATGACCCATCCCCCTTGATCCTTCCTGTGGAACACCCCCCCCCCCCCCCCCCCCGTTAAAAAGGAACTAGTTTGATGGTATATTGGACATTTTCCATTATTTTTTTCTGCAAAATTATCCAACCCCTTTCTTTGAGGTGCAGGGGCTCTGGCTATTTCTATAAAAGTATGGAGGGGGGGGGGGGAGAGGTTGATTCCTGGGGAGTGTTTCATCAACATTTTCATCTGACAAGTTGTCAGATCTGACATCTTTCTCTGATTTTGATTGGCTAAGAGGCACTGTTCCTATGGTAACTGTCGGATAAAATGGAACTTGTCGGATAAAACGTCCGACAAGTCCTTTCATGAAACGCCCCCCTGATATCTACGGGATAAGCCCGTCAGTCATAAGGACCATAAGTCATAATACTAACTGGTCATAAGGACCGCTAGTCATAACGTGTAAAATCCTATACCCAAAAGCTCGCTAGTCATAATAGGCAAAAGGGGTCGCTAGTCATAAGGTCATAAGGACCATGGGTCATAAGGTCCGATTTTCATAATGCAAGATAAGGGTTGCTATTCATAATGGACCATAAGGGTAATTGATCATAAGGATCGCCAGTCATAATCAACAATGAGGGTCGGAATTCATAATACTAGATGAGGGTCGCTAGTCATAAAAAGGAAGAGGCTACATTGATCATAAGGGTCGCCAGTCATAATAGGGGATGAGGGTCGCCAGTCATAATGGTAGAAGGGGTTCGCCAGTCATAATAATGGATGAGGGTCGCCAGTCATAATAATGGATGAGGGTCGCCAGTCATAATAGGAGAAGGGGTTCGCCAGTCATAATGATAGATGAGGGTCGCCAGTCATAATAGTAGAAGGGGTTCGCTAGTCGTAATGGTAGATAAGGGTCGCTATTCATAATAGTAGAAAGGGTTCGCCAGTCATAATGATAGATGAGGGTCGCCAGTCATAATAGTGGATGAGGGTCGCTATTCATAATAGTAGAAGGGGTTCGCCAGTCATAATAATGGATGAGGGTCGCTAGTCATAATAATAGAAAGGGTTCGCCAGTCATAATGATAGATGAGGGTCGCCAGTCATAATAGTAGAAGGGGTTCGCCAGTCATAATAATGGATGAGGGTCGCCAGTCATAATAGTAGATGGGGTTCGCCAGTCATAATACTGGATGAGGGTCGCCAGTCATAATAGTAGAAGGGGTTCGCCAGTCATAATAATGGGTGAGGGTCGCTATTCATAATAATGGATGAGGGTCGCCAGTCATAATAGTGGAAGAGGGTCGCCAGTCATAATAGTAGAAGGGGTTCGCCAGTCATAATAATGGATGAGGGTCGTCAGTCATAATAATGGATGAGGGTCGCCAGTCATAACAATGGATGAGGGTCGCCAGTCATAATGGTAGAAGGGGTTCGCCAGTCATAATAGTGGATGAAGGTCGCTATTCATAATAGAACAAAGGGTTCGCCAGTCATAATAATGGATGAGGGTCGCCAGTCATAATAGTAGAAGGGGTTCGCCAGTCATAATGGTAGATAAGGGTCGCTATTCATAATAGTAGAAAGGGTTCGCCAGTCATAATGATAGATGAGGGTCGCCAGTCATAATAGCAGAAGGGGTTCGCCAGTCATAATGGTAGATGAGGGTCGCTATTCATAATAGTAGAAAGGGTTCGCCAGTCATAATGATAGATGAGGGTCGCCAGTCATAATAGTGGATGAGGGTCGCTATTCATAATAGTAGAAGGGGTTCGCCAGTCATAATAATGGATGAGGGTCGCTAGTCATAATAATAGATGAGGTTCGCCAGTCATAATAGTGGATGAGGATCGCTATTCATAATAGTAGAAAGGGTTCGCCAGTCATAATGATAGATGAGGGTCGCCAGTCATAACAGTGGATGAGGGTCGCTATTCATAATAGTAGAAGGGGTTCGCCAGTCATAATAATGGATGAGGGTCGCTAGTCATAATAATAGATGAGGGTCGCCAGTCATAATAGTAGAAGGGGTTCACCAGTCATAATGGTAGATAAGGGTCGCTATTCATAATAGTAGAAAGGGTTCGCCAGTCATAATGATAGATGAGGGTCGCCAGTCATAATAGCAGAAGGGGTTCGCCAGTCATAATGGTAGATGAGGGTCGCTATTCATAATAGTAGAAAGGGTTCGCCAGTCATAATGATAGATGAGGGTCGCCAGTCATAATAGTGGATGAGGGTCGCTATTCATAATAGTAGAAGGGGTTCGCCAGTCATAATGGTAGATAAGGGTCGCTATTCATAATAGTAGAAAGGGTTCGCCAGTCATAATGATAGATGAGGATCGCCAGTCATAATAGCAAAAGGGGTTCGCCAGTCATAATGGTAGATGAGGGTCGCTATTCATAATAGTAGAAAGGGTTCGCCAGTCATAATGATAGATGAGGGTCGCCAGTCATAATAGTGGATGAGGGTCGCTATTCATAATAGTAGAAGGGGTTCGCCAGTCATAATGGTAGATAAGGGTCGCTATTCATAATAGTAGAAAGGGTTCGCCAGTCATAATGATAGATGAGGGTCGCCAGTCATAATAGCAGAAGGGGTTCGCCAGTCATAATGGTAGATGAGGGTCGCTATTCATAATAGTAGAAAGGGTTCGCCAGTCATAATGATAGATGAGGGTCGCCAGTCATAATAGTGGATGAGGGTCGCTATTCATAATAGTAGAATGGGTTCGCCAGTCATAATAATGGATGAGGGTCGCTAGTCATAATAATAGATGAGGGTCGCCAGTCATAATAGTAGAAGGGGTTCGCCAGTCATAATGGTAGATAAGGGTCGCTATTCATAATAGTAGAAAGGGTTCGCCAGTCATAATGATAGATGAGGGTCGCCAGTCATAATAGCAGAAGGGGTTCGCCAGTCATAATGGTAGATGAGGGTCGCTATTCATAATAGTAGAAAGGGTTCGCCAGTCATAATGATAGATGAGGGTCGCCAGTCATAATAGTGGATGAGGGTCGCTATTCATAATAGTAGAAGGGGTTCGCCAGTCATAATAATGGATGAGGGTCGCTAGTCATAATAATAGATGAGGTTCGCCAGTCATAATAATGGGTGAGGGTCGCTATTCATAATAATGGATGAGGGTCGCCAGTCATAATAGTGGAAGAGGGTCGCCAGTCATAATAGTAGAAGGGGTTCGCCAGTCATAACAATGGATGAGGGTCGCCAGTCATAATGGTAGAAGGGGTTCGCCAGTCATAATAGTGGATGAGGGTCGCTATTCATAATAGTAGCAGGGGTTCGCCAGTCATAATGGTAGATAAGGGTCGCTATTCATAATAGTAGAAAGGGTTCGCCAGTCATAATGATAGATGAGGGTCGCCAGTCATAATAGCAGAAGGGGTTCGCCAGTCATAATGGTAGATGAGGGTCGCTATTCATAATAGTAGAAAGGGTTCGCCAGTCATAATGATAGATGAGGGTCGCCAGTCATAATAGTGGATGAGGGTCGCTATTCATAATAGTAGAAGGGGTTCGCCAGTCATAACAATGGATGAGGGTCGCTAGTCATAATAATAGATGAGGTTCGCCAGTCATAATAGTGGATGAGGGTCGCTATTCATAATAGTAGCAGGGGTTCGCCAGTCATAATGATAGATGAGGGTCGCCAGTCATAATAGTAGAAGGGGTTCGCCAGTCATAATGATAGATGAGGGTCCCTATTCATAATAGTAGAAAGGGTTCGCCAGTCATAATGATAGATGAGGGTCGCCAGTCATAATAGTAGAAGGGGTTCGCCAGTCATAATAATGGGTGAGGGTCGCTATTCATAATAATGGATAAGGTTCGCCAGTCATAATAGTGGAAGAGGGTCGCTAGTCATAATAGTAGATAGGGTTCGCCAGCCATAATAATGGATGAGGGTCGCTATTCATAATTATGGATGAGGGTCGCCAGTCATAATAGTGGAAGAGGGTCGCCAGTCATAATAGTAGAAGGGGTTCGCCAGTCATAATGATAGATGAGGGTCGCCAGTCATAATAGTGGATGAGGGTCGCTATTCATAATAGTAGAAGGGGTTCGCCAGTCATAACAATGGATGAGGGTCGCTAGTCATAATAATAGATGAGGTTCGCCAGTCATAATAGTGGATGAGGGTCGCTATTCATAATAGTAGCAGGGGTTCGCCAGTCATAATGATAGATGAGGGTCGCCAGTCATAATAGTAGAAGGGGTTCGCCAGTCATAATGGTAGATGAGGGTCCCTATTCATAATAGTAGAAAGGGTTCGCCAGTCATAATGATAGATGAGGGCCGCCAGTCATAATAGTAGAAGGGGTTCGCCAGTCATAATAATGGATGAGGGTCGCCAGTCATAATAGTAGATGGGGTTCGCCAGTCATAATACTGGATGAGGGTCGCCAGTCATAATAGTAGAAGGGGTTCGCCAGTCATAATAATGGTTGAGGGTCGCTATTCATAATAGTAGATGGGGTTCGCCAGTCATAATAGTGGAAGAGGGTCGCCAGTCATAATAGTAGAAGGGGTTCGCCAGTCATAATAATGGATGAGGGTCGTCAGTCATAATAATGGATGAGGGTCGCCAGTCATAACAATGGATGAGGGTCGCCAGTCATAATGGTAGAAGGGGTTCGCCAGTCATAATAGTGGATGAAGGTCGCTATTCATAATAGAACAAAGGGTTCGCCAGTCATAATAATGGATGAGGGTCGCCAGTCATAATAGTAGAAGGGGTTCGCCAGTCATAATGGTAGATAAGGGTCGCTATTCATAATAGTAGAAAGGGTTCGCCAGTCATAATAATAGATGAGGGTCGCAAGTCATAATAATGGATGAGGGTCGCCAGATATAATAGGATTTATTTATTGGAAACATTTCTTAATAACTTTGGCGCAATCTCAAAATGTATCACTGCAAGGAAAAGACTCCCTGCAGATTATTCAAATCCAAACGTTAACATATATATACCTCAATTAATTATGATATCAAATTATTTGGGATAAGATGAGATAGGCCTATCCAGCCATAATGATTATGCATTCTCCTTTGGCGACTTGCTGTTTTGAAATTGACTGCGGTATGGTTTCGAATTGGGAGGGGGGGACTCGGGTTAGGTAAGTTCGAAATGTTTGTGTGTGTTTGTGGGGGGGGGGGGTTAACATTGTACTGGTTTATTGAAAAGGACGGCAAGGGGAGGGATTGAGCCTCTCATGGTCCCGGTTTCCTGGGTCAGTCAGAATATCAAGGAAAAGTAATATTACATTTCAAGATATTGAAGGTCAAGTCGCAAGAAAAATGTTGACTTAACGTAAAAAATTTCTTATAGATTTATTTATTTAATCATTTATTAAAACATCTTTATACAGGATAAAATGTTCAAATAAAACACTGTTTTTCAACACGGTCCTGTTACATCAAGAATATGAAATAACAATAAAAATGCATACAAACTTAATTAAGTTAAAATACTGAATATGCTTAATTTAAAATAAAAGTTGCAAAAAATAGAGAGAGCAGGAAGAGAAATAGTGTGGTTTAGTATATGGCAGAAGTAGAGAGAGAGAGAGAAAGAGAGAGAGAGAGGGGAAAGAAAGGAGTACAACAGCATAATACAGAATTAACTAGACAGTTAAGTATACAATAAAATATGGATAAAAGGTCAGTCTACTGTTAATTTAAAAATACTTGTTTTTGTACGACCTCTTGAAATGTAGGAGGTTAGAAATATTCTGGAGTTCATTTGACAAGGAGTTCCATGTCTTTATTGCACTAAATTTAAAGGATTGCTTGAAACTTTCAATATTTGGCTTATAGGTAATACAGCATTCAGTGAATCAGCATTACGTGTATCCATGTCTATCAGTAAATAGTTCAATATCATTACAGAGTCTAATAGGGGCAAGTCCATATATACATTGGTAGAAGCTAAAATACATAAAAAAATCCCTCCTTGTATCAAAAGATTGTCACAATTTCAGTTAAATCTGTACAACTAATAGAAAATCATATTCTTTCATTACAATACGTGCCGCTCGCCTTTGCAGTCTATTAAGTTCCCTGTTTTTCAATGAACAATTACCCCAAACGGAACGAGCATGATCTATACATGACTGATTATTTTTTTCAATAAAGTATTATGTAAGTCTGGTTTAAGAGTTTTACTTAAATGTCGTAAAGCATTTAACTTATTGATCTACATAGATGTTTGACATGAACATTTCATATGAGATTATTATTAACTTCAACACCTAAATATCTTACAGAATTAACTTGTTTGAGTTGCCATTAAGCTTTATATAAAATTTTCCTTTGTTTTTTTAATAACGAGTTGAAATAAGCATAATACTTATTCTAGTAACATTGATCTTTAAACAATTGTTTATATACCACTTATCAATTTCATGTAAACATACCTGTAAATCGCATTGAATTGTTATGTAGTATTTTATGTAGTATGTATTTAAGTTCCTGTTATCCTTTCAGTCATTCACATTCACTTGTTTACAAACTCCCCCAATGTCATCTAAGAATCCAAAAACCCCAATGCCATTTAAATCCTAAACCTTGACCATTAATGACCAACCTCCAGTGATGTCAGCTAACTTCAAGGAAGAAGTAGGACTCACACTTCCAGCCCGAGTCACTTGCACAGAGCATCACCACACCCCTTATACCAGAGAAAGTTTGATAGACAGTTACCTATAGACCAATCAGAACAAGTTAACATCCCCCACCTTGAATTGTTACACCCCAAAACTAATGATATAAATAAGACTGCTTGATTATTGAAGAATAGAATACAGAAGAATACTAGAACCACGCTCATCCAGATAGAGAATCGGAAATGTACACAATTACATAATCAGCAAAAATATTACAAACATGCAGCAGCACTGGCGTAAATCCCGGGGGATGGGGATATACCCCCCCCCCCTTCAAGGAGGGGGAGATGGCCCGAACAAACACCCCCCACACACACACACACATACACACACTTTCTACGAAAGAAATGAAAAAAGTATCACAAGAGATAATTGTTCTATTGGTGAAAATTCTTCCTAAAATACCGCTAAACAAATAAAACAATATTATTTAATCATAAAATGCAAATAAAGAGCCAGTTCACCATTTCCAAACGAAATACTTATGTCATTGAAGAGAAACCCCGGTTTCTTCAAATTCATCAATGTTGGGTCTTTGGGAAGGGATTAAGATGGAATGTCAAAAAAATTGAAACATATAATAAATCCATTAAACCATCATCATGATGGGATAAAAAAAAGATAATATTGGAGGGGGTTGCCGTATGGACACACAGTGGCGTAACTAAGGGGGGCATGGGGGGCAGGCCCCCCCCCCTCCAATCAGCTGAACAAAAAAACAAACGGGGAAAATGAGAAAAAAGGGAGAATGGAAGAGAAACGTAGCGGTGAAGAGGAAAATATTATTCATTATAATGTTATATTATATGATAATTGTTACATTACATAAGAAACATTGTAATCATACCTTTATGAAACATAATTTGCCCAGGGCCTACGTCTTCATTGTTCCTGGTGCTCGCATTGTCTGTTTCACGAGATATATAATCCTGTTGTACTAAAACATTCCGTTTTCAAGTCAATATAAACCAAATATGTTTCCTAGCACTTGAGTTATCACTGTTTTATTTAGTGACATAGCTTCTTTTTCATGACTCAAAAAGTGATTGCCCCATGTTAAGGTCTTCGTATCTATGAAACATTTCCTTCCATTATTACGTTCGCTTTAGTGGATTGGTGAGATATGACAGCTCTTCATGAATTTCTAAAATCTGTCTTTAAAATATCCCTTCTCCTAATCTGAATAACAAAAAAATTCAGCTCTCGCTCGCATGATTTGGTTAATGAAATACGTATATGGTCCTAGTTAATTCCTACAAAGAAGCCTTAGAATGCCCCACTATAGGTCTATATTATTTAAATTTTCAGCTCGCGCTTCGCGCTCGCAATATTTGTCAGATGCGTTTGATAATCAAAATTGCAATGACTGCAAAAAGTGTTTCATGTGTTCAGATGTAATTCTAATAAATCAGCAAGCGCTTAGCACTTGCATAAGATGACTATGGTGAGATATGCATACTCTAAGTGGATTCCTAAAATATATTTCTTAAAATCTCGCTGTTTGTGGTCTAATTGTGGTCAGTATAACCATGATAACTGGCAATCACTCAGTGATTCAAATATTTTGCTGGCGCCCCCCCCCCATGCCGTGACCCACGGTACGCCACTGTGAAAGTTATCAAACCATTGTCCTCATCCACTATTATGACTGGCGACCCTCATCCATTATTATGACTGGCGAACCCTTTCTACTATTATGACTGGCGACCCTCATCCATTATTATGACTGGCGAACCCCTTCTACTATTATGACTGGCGACCCTCATCCATTATTATGACTGGCGAACCCATTCTACTATTATGACTGGCGAACCTCATCCACTATTATGACTGGCGATCCCCATCCATTATTATGAATAGCGACCCTCATCCATTATTATGACTGGCGACCCTCATCCATTATTATGAATAGCGACCCTCATCCATTATTATGACTGGCGAACCCCTTCTACTATTATGACTGGCGACCCTCATCCACTATTATGACTGGCGATCCCCATCCATTATTATGAATAGCGACCCTCATCCATTATTATGACTGGCGAACCTCATCCATTATTATGAATAGCGACCCTCATCCATTATTATGACTGGCGAACCCTTTCTACTATTATAACTGGCGACCCTCATCCACTATTATGACTGGCGACCCTCATCCACTATTATGACTGGCGACCCTCATCCATTATTATGACTGGCGACCCTCATCCACTATTATGACTGGCGACCCTCATCCATTATTATGACTGGCGACCCTCATCCATTATTATGACTGGCGAACCCCTTCTACTATTATGACTGGCGACCCTCATCCACTATTATGACTGGCGATCCCCATCCATTATTATGACTGGCGATCCCCATCCATTATTATAAATAGCGACCCTCATCCATTATTATGACTGGCGACCCTCATCCATTATTATGAATAGCGACCCTCATCCATTATTATGACTGGCGAACCCCTTCTACTATTATGACTGGCGACCCTCATCCATTATTATGACTGGCGAACCCCTTCTACTATTATGACTGGCGACCCTCATCCATTATTATGACTGGCGAACCCCTTCTACTATTATGACTGGCGACCCTCATCCATTATTATGACTGGCGAACCCATTCTACTATTATGACTGGCGAACCTCATCCACTATTATGACTGGCGATCCCCATCCATTATTATGAATAGCGACCCTCATCCATTATTATGACTGGCGACCCTCATCCATTATTATGAATAGCGACCCTCATCCATTATTATGACTGGCGAACCCCTTCTACTATTATGACTGGCGACCCTCATCCACTATTATGACTGGCGATCCCCATCCATTATTATGAATAGCGACCCTCATCCATTATTATGACTGGCGAACCTCATCCATTATTATGAATAGCGACCCTCATCCATTATTATGACTGGCGAACCCCTTCTACTATTATGACTGGCGACCCTCATCCACTATTATGACTGGCGATCCCCATCCATTATTATGAATAGCGACCCTCATCCGTTATTATGACTGGCGACCCTTATCCATTATTATGAATAGCGACCCTCATCTATTATTATGACTGGCGAACCCCTTCTACTATTATGACTGGCGACCCTCATCCATTATTATGACTGGCGAACCCCTTCTACTATTATGACTGGCGACCCTCATCCACTATTATGACTGGCGATCCCCATCCATTATTATAAATAGCGACCCTCATCCATTATTATGACTGGCGACCCTCATCCATTATTATGAATAGCGACCCTCATCCATTATTATGACTGGCGACCCTCATCCATTATTATGACTGGCGAACCCCTTCTACTATTATGACTGGCGACCCTCATCCATTATTATGACTGGCGAACCCCTTCTACTATTATGACTGGCGACCCTCATCCATTATTATGACTGGCGAACCTCTTCTACTATTATGACTGGCGACCCTCATCCACTATTATGACTGGCGATCCCCATCCATTATTATGAATAGCGACCCTCATCCATTATTATGACTGGCGAACCCCGTCTACTATTATGACTTGCGACCCTCATCCATTATTATGACTGGCGAACCCCTTCTACTATTATGACTGGCGACCCTCATCCATTACTATGAATAGCGACCCTCATCCATTATTATGACTGGCGAACCCCTTCTACTATTATGACTGGCGACCCTCATCCATTATTATGACTGGCGAACCCCTTCTACTATTATGACTGGCGACCCTCATCCACTATTATGACTGGCGAACCCCTTCTACTATTATGACTGGCGACCCTCATCCACTATTATGACTGGCGATCCCTATCCATTATTATGAATGGCGACCCTCATCCATTATTATGAATAGCAACCCTCATTCATTGTTATGAATAGCGACCCTCATCCATTATTATGACTGGCGAACCCTTTCTACTATTATGACTGGCGACCCTCATCCACTATTATGACTGGCGACCCTCATCCACTATTATGACTGGCGACCCTCATCCATTATTATGACTGGCGACCCTCATCCACTATTATGACTGGCGACCCTCATCCATTATTATGACTGGCGACCCTCATCCATTATTATGACTGGCGAACCCCTTCTACTATTATGACTGGCGACCCTCATCCACTATTATGACTGGCGATCCCCATCCATTATTATGAATAGCGACCCTCATCCATTATTATGACTGGCGACCCTCATCCATTATTATGAATAGCGACCCTCATCCATTATTATGACTGGCGAACCCCTTCTACTATTATGACTGGCGACCCTCATCCATTATTATGACTGGCGAACCCCTTCTACTATTATGACTGGCGACCCTCATCCATTATTATGACTGGCGACCCTCATCCATTATTATGACTGGCGAACCCCTTCTACTATTATGACTGGCGACCCTCATCCACTATTATGACTGGCGAACCCCTTCTACTATTATGACTGGCGAACCCCTTCTACTATTATGACTGGCGACCCTCATCCACTATTATGACTGGCGATCCCTATCCATTATTATGAATAGCGACCCTCATCCATTATTATGAATAGCAACCCTCATTCATTGTTATGAATAGCGACCCTCATCCATTATTATGACTGGCGAACCCTTTCTACTATTATGACTGGCGACCCTCATCCACTATTATGACTGGCGACCCTCATCCATTATTATGACTGGCGAACCCCTTCTACTATTATGACTGGCGATCCCCATCCATTATTATGACTGGCGAACCCCTTCTACTATTATGACTGGCGATCCCCATCCATTATTATGAATAGCGACACTCATCCATTATTATGACTGGCGAACCTCATCCATTATTATGAATAGCGACCCTCATCCATTATTATGACTGGCGAACCCTTTCTACTATTATGACTGGCGACCCTCATCCATTATTATGACTGGCGATCCCCTTCTACTATTATGACTGGCGACCCTCATCCATTATTATGACTGGCGAACCCCTTCTACTATTATGACTGGCGACCCTCATCCATTATTATGACTGGCGAACCCCTTCTACTATTATGACTGGCGACCCTCATCCATTATTATGACTGGCGAACCCCTTCTACTATTATGACTGGCGACCCTCATCCATTATTATGACTGGCGAACCCCTTCTACTATTATGACTGGCGACCCTCATCCATTATTATGACTGGCGAACCCCTTCTACTATTATGACTGGCGACCCTCATCCATTATTATGACTGGCGAACCCCTTCTACTATTATGACTGGCGACCCTCATCCATTATTATGACTGGCGAACCCCTTCTACTATTATGACTGGCGACCCTCATCCATTATTATGACTGGCGAACCCCTTCTACTATTATGACTGGCGACCCTCATCCACTATTATGACTGGCGATCCCCATCCATTATTATGAATAGCGACCCTCATCCATTATTATGACTGGCGACCCTCATCCATTATTATGAATAGCGACCCTCATCCATTATTATGACTGGCGAACCCCTTCTACTATTATGACTGGCGACCCATATCCACTATTATGACTGGCGATCCCCATCCATTATTATGAATAGCGACCCTCATCCGTTATTATGACTGGCGACCCTTATCCATTATTATGAATAGCGACCCTCATCTATTATTATGACTGGCGAACCCCTTCTACTATTATGACTGGTGACCCTCATCCATTATTATGACTGGCGAACCCCTTCTACTATTATGACTGGCGACCCTCATCCACTATTATGACTGGCGAACCCCTTCTACTATTATGACTGGCGAACCCCTTCTACTATTATGACTGGCGACCCTCATCCACTATTATGACTGGCGATCCCTATCCATTATTATGAATAGCGACCCTCATCCATTATTATGAATAGCAACCCTCATTCATTGTTATGAATAGCGACCCTCATCCATTATTATGACTGGCGAACCCTTTCTACTATTATGACTGGCGACCTTCATCCACTATTATGACTGGCGACCCTCATCCATTATTATGACTGGCGACCCTCATCCACTATTATGACTGGCGACCCTCATCCATTATTATGACTGGCGAACCCCTTCTACTATTATAACTGGCGACCCTCATCCATTATTATGACTGGCGAACCCCTTCTACTATTATGACTGGCGACCCTCATCCACTATTATGAATGGCGACCCTTATGATCAACGAACCTTTTTCCTCCTTATGACTGGCGACTCTCTTCCTTTATTATGACTAGCGACCCTCATGTTTGATTATGAATGGCGACCCCCATCGTTGATTATGACTAGCGACCTCTATGAACAAAGCCCCTTATGAATAGCGACCCTTATGACTATTATGACTAGCGGTCCTTATAACTAGCTGGTATTATGACCAGTGGTCCTTATGACTGGCGGGTGGACCCCGATATCTACTACTACTACTACTTCACTACTATACTTAGTTGTTTGAAAAAAATTAAACAATTCTTTAAAATTGTAAACAATATTTGATAAAGTGACAGGCTTGTTTAAAAAATATTAAAAAGGTTGTTTAAACATTTGAACAAAAGTGATTATAGGCAACTTGTTCAAATTTTAAACAGTGTTTTTAAACTTTACAGTGTCATGGATTTTCCATTTCCACGTGGTTATTGCTTGTGACCGCCCCATCTCCCTTGTGAGCCGGTTTCCAATCACATCTCGGTGAGTCACTGCCATAGACTCCTGTGAGAAGGCCCAGCCGAGATGTGAACGGAATGGAGACAGGGTTTCAACGGGTCTATGGAGAGTTGCTGAGGCGACGGAGGATGCGAGACTAGAACAAGAGAAACTAATATGCTTTTCACACTGCACTTTTTTTTCCTTAACCCCGGGAAATTGATGGGGCTATTAAGAGGGAGGGGGTCTTAGCCCCACCACTTTCCTGGGGTTAAGCTTAGCCCACTTCGGTTTCACACTATTTTAGCAAAGTGGGCTAGCACGGTAAATAGTACGGTACTATATGGCCCTGCAAAAAAACAGGGTTATTGTGGTGCTAGCACCATAATTGCGGTGCTAAGTGTGAAATGCAGTGTGAAATGAAACTGGGTTAAGAAAAAGTGGGGCTAAGCATTTTAGCCAATCACAGAAGTCGAAATTCACATTAATCGCGCTCTGTATGGTAAAATCATCTATACTCATAAGCTGAGTGATAGTAGTCCGGGGTTCCGGCTAAGCAAATAGTATGGGGTTAAGAAAGACAGTGTGAATGAAAAAAAAGATAGTATGGGGTAAAGGATAATCCGGGATTAAGGATAGTATGGGGTTAAGGGAATGCAGTGTGAAAAGCATATACCTCTTTTAACCCGTGTGCAAAATCAGCAGAAGAAAGGAAATCTCCACTTTTGTTTTTGCCGATGAAAATGACAAATTATATAACCATTTTAAAAGACACAGACCCCTCTTATCAGAAATGTCTAAATTACCAGTACACATAACAGAGGACACCAAAATGAACAAGACAAGCTTGGGAAGGAAATGTATAGATCCATTTATCAAGTGTAAAAGGGTACTTATAGTGAAAAGACAAAAGACATTTACACTGTAAAAAAAATCATTTAAAAGGAAAAAAAAATCTCCATCCATTTTTCCCCAGTGTAAATGGTAAGAAACAAAACAAGGCTCATTTACACTATGAAAACCCATCAGGAGAAAAATATCTACATCCCCGTTTTCCCCAGTGTGAATCACTACAAATGTATGGAGAACCCAGACAAGCCCAATTTGCATTGTGTGGAAAATCATCAGATGAAGCGTATATCACCCTGACACCCCACCAATGTTTTTCCAGTGTAAATGAATACTAATAAAGAAAAAAACAACCCTATTTTCGTAAGTGCTGTATTTGTTCCCTTCTTCACTTCAAACTTCATGCTACATTTGTTTTGTTTACAAGGTTACCCAACTAAAAACTTTTGTGAGGATTGTTTAGTTTTCCATTCTTTGTTTAATTAAAACTAATGAACAAAGGTTGGTTATATCACTGAAATGGGCAAATAAACCTTTATATCATGGAGCTGGTATCTCCATGTTTATATCATGGACATATGCAACATGTACCATTAATAAGGTACTAGTTTGGAGACACAAACTCTGATTAAGTTCTGATCAACAAGTGGGTCTTCACTTGAGACTAGCACAAACACAAGAGGGACCTCCTGCACACAAGTCAATGGCAGAGACTTTAGGCTGAATATTCAGACCACATTCCTTGAGTGAAGAGTATGCAGGACAAACTAACACGGCACTGACACAAGAAAGCTGACTGGAGGAAAAGCATGGGGCAGGGGCAACACCCCCCCATGATATTTTTTTTTCAAATAGTGAAGAAAAAAGTCCTGAAGTGAGCTCTGGGTAAAAAACAAAACAAACAAACCTGTAGATCTCGGTGAAACTCATATCATGCTAAAAAAACTTGGCATATAAGGAAGTAAAACTAGATGAATTCAATAACAGACCTGTGCAAACCACACAGAAACATTGTTAGGCTAACAGAGCATTAACAGTATAAGCTCAGTCTTGTGAAATCAAAACATTTATTTCAATGTTAAGCAAGGCATTGTTGTATCATTATAGGCAACGCCGCCACATTACCAACTGTAACAGGGCCTCTGTTAGTGCACTGTTAGCAATACAACGTTTCTTTGTGGTCAGTACAGACAAGGTTGGACACAATTATACAGAGTTTGAGCATTTTACTATAGAATTTTTTTAAAGAGTTCTAAATCTCCTTTCTTACATGCATTTGCAAACAATGATAACTTCAAACATTGTTGTAAAAATAGCAGAAAAAATAGTAAAAAATATTGGTGAAGGTTTGAGAAAAATCCGTTAAAGAGTAAGAAATTATGGATTTGTGACGTCATAAACGAGCAGCTGCCCCATGTGTTATGTAATATAAAATGCATGAATTTCAAATTTTGTATGGTTCCTGATGACTTAATTTTGTTTTCTATTCATGATCGGGTGTGAAGTGATTTGTCTATTGATATACAAAAGGTACAGTGAAAACCGTTTTCAATTTTCTGAGAAAATGACATTTCATTGATTTTTTATCATTCGCTATGTAGGAATGCTGCTCGCATATGACGTCACAAATCAAATAATTGAAATTCTAATAACTTTTTAATTATTTGATGAATTTTTCTCAAACCTTCGGCAATGTTTTTTATCATTTTTTCTGCTATTTTTACAATAAATTTTTTGTCAGGGTGAACTTCCCCTTTAAAGCCCAATTAGACCAAATGGTGTATGTACTAATTGGCTATTGGACCAACTGGTTATTAGACGAAATTGTGAGTGGACAAAATGGCGATCAGACCATGTAGATAGTGGACCCTCACTTATGGTAGACCAAATGATGGTAGACCAAATGATGGTAGACAAATTGGCAATTTAACGAACCTGCATTGGACCAATTGGAAATAAATCTTCACTACGCCCTCTTTTTCTCATTCAAAATTGGTCTGTAAAAACAGACTCTGCCTGGACAACTATATGGTTTTACAGCACAAGAGGGCAGCAGAGCACTATCAGCTCTCAAAACAAGATTGATTTCTACATGTCCTACCCGCTACAACACCAAATCTGATAACTGTTGATAATAGTACTTGGTCAAGAAGTGTGTGCAGAGTAGCGCGCCTAGCATGCACACGCTCGTGTACTTCTGTGCGAAGATCGCTCCCCGAAAAATGGTTGTGTCCTAACCTACCTTTAAACTAATTCAACAGGGCAAATCAGTCAAGAAAACCACACCCAAAGATTTGTAGGTTCATCGAGAGACCTCTGAAAGATCAACCTAAATTAATGGTCTTTCAAAGGTCTTTCAGCGGTCTTGTTTGCTTTGAGGAACATTTTGAGTGTTCCTATTACACACTCAACTGGTTTCTACTAAACTAATTTAAAGGACAAGTCCCACCCAACAAAGAGTTAATTTGAATATAAGGAGGAAAATACAATAAGCATAACACGGACAATTTCTTCAAAATCGGATGTAAAATAAAAAAGTTATGACATTTTAAAGTTTTGCTTAATTTCACACCCACTCACTAATATTTTTGTATTTTATCATTTAAAATATGAAATATTGTAATATTCTCCACATTGCCATGTGAAACAAAATTCATTCCTCCCTGTACATGTGGAATTATCATTATTTAAACAGCTTATTGTTAAGTCAAGTTGGTTCTTATTGCCAAATTTGTAAAAACTTGAATATTGTATAATTCAAACAATAAAAATCAAGAGAAATAGGGAGTGGAGGGCATCATCCACTCTCTCAATTGCATATTACTGGGTTGTGCAGATACAAATATGTGAAACTTAAAATTGAAATAGGTTTTTTATTTTACATCCGATTCGAATGAAATTTTCAGCATAGTGCTAGTTTGATTTTTCTCTATGGATTCATATCAACAATTTTCTGGGGTGGACTTCACCTTTAAGCTAGTAGAAGAGAATGGGGTCCCGAAACTCTCCAAATCCTTATGTCTAATACTTTGAGGATCTACTGGTCTAGAATGAATGTCAACCAGCATCTATTACAGCAGAAAAATATCTCCCAAGAAATCTTATCATGAAAGCATCAGCCTTTTCCTTATCATTAATCAAGCCTTCAGCTGAGGTAAAATCAAGTAGAAACACATGAATAGCAATCAATAATCTTAAATGAGCCTGCCATATCTTTAGGTTGGGTAATTTTTCACTTTGGCTGAATTTATCAACTTTTTCTGGGATAGAATTGCAGTTCGAAATGTATTTCAGGGCATGCTTGAGATAAAGTACATGTACATACAATCATGTATTGGTTATAGGGTTCGAAAGTCTTTATTAATTGCGCAAATTTGTGCGATGGGGAAACATGTTTCTGCACTAGGAGTCTAGGACTCGGGATTTTTCTCCTTGATTATCTCCGAAGTGATACTAAATTATGCATTGTACATTATGTAAATATCTGTTTCTACGTGGCATTCAGACTAACAAAAAACCAATTATTCACTGTTATTGAGGTATAGGGCTTCTACACCATAGCAAGATGATTCCTGCATAATTGTGCAGAGATTTGTGCAGTGTGAATGCACTGAAAGATGATTATAGAAACTAATGACACGGTGATGACATAGTAATGACTATTCCATGAGGTGTCACGCTTCAGCAGGGATATATTTCTAATATACCATGATTTGAGGGGATAAACTAGTATCATGGTTAGTCTTAAGCCTAGACTCTAATTTAGCACTAACAAATAATACCATGTCTGGGGTGGAGACTAAACCCCCAAACTCTGCGTCTGCATCAAATCAATAGCCACAATGTAATGAGTGAATCTAGTCTCTTCTTTCAGACTCTTCATTACGCAGTATATGGAAACCAAAGGTCTGCTTCTGCAGACTAATGTCAAGACTGCAGTAAACAGATAACAGGCTGACTGTGAACTTATCATGCATCATTTCTTACCCATTGAAAAAAGTAATAACAAAATGGGATAAATGTAATTCTACAATGGAAAGAATTTGATGCGGTGTTAAGGGGATTTCCCCAGTTCATACACGTCAACAAATAATCAAAAATTTGTAAAACTGAGCAAGTGAAAAGAAAAACTCGGGCATTGAGGTGTGCGCCTGTAATTCCAGCTACATGGGGGAGTTGGCAAAATTGATACAGAGTTTGAAGGTCTGATGTTCAAGTCGTTTCAGATGGTGACGCTAACGTCCCAGGCAATAATGACTGACAAAAGTGTACAAATATAATTGAAAATCTAACACTGATTCTAGAAATGGTAACTGCTGAATTTCTTTTGTCCAAATAGGAAAGGTATATATCAATGACTTAGGAACTATTTTTTGACTGGCGGAGGAATTAGGACTATTTTACTGTTTGAGTTGATAAATTTGATCCCATCAGTTATCTTCATAAATGGCGATTTATTTTTAAAATGATCTGGCTACAGTACCCTTCTTTGGTCAGATATGGAATGTCAGATATATATCCTAGCCATTCGACCCCCTACTTTCACATATTTATTTTCTATGAATTTTTCAAAAGTGCCATTTTAACACACAAGTCTATGGGGAATGTTTTACGTGCGAGACACCTTCAGCATTTCTGTCACTACTAATTGACATGTCAGGCCTAAATGTTTCTCAAACTAGGAAATGTAAACATGGATGTCTCTATTTACATTATTTTGGCATCAATATTTGTTGTGGCTTTTTGTTTTCAAAAACGGAAAAACATGTTTTTCACAAATTAAAGTGAAATTAAACCCGCAACGATATATAAAGAACGAGAGTTTTGCATGCAATATCATGTAGCTTGGTTTTCAAGTAAACATAACGACTTCACTAGAAAGTTTTTTAGAAATTCAATTGCCATAGCCACAAAACATGTATCTCCCTGGATCTGGTATATTTACAATTAGAAATCTAACTTTGTGCAATCATGAAATCTAAGCTGAAAAACAATCGCACTAATAGGCAGATAAGCATGTGTGGGACAGTGTCTCATTTTTGCTTGGAACATTGAGCTACCTGGCTGATATGCCACTAATTGGCTAATTTCTAAGCAATGACACCTTTTTGGCACACTTTATTATTTGCAGTACTTTTGTACATTAACTTGGGTGGTCATTCTATCGGATTCTCTTCGAACTCACTTTGTACATGGCATTTATGTTCTACAGTAGGTGGTTTCAGACCGCCTAGAATTTCGTCAATTCCAGGTATTTTCTGATAACAAATTAACCCCAATTAGAAAATACCAGGTAATAATGGCAATGTGAAAGCAAATTATTCGTAATCTCCCCTAAAGAAAATACCCACTAAACAGTAGGTACTTGTCAAAATTACGAGATCATTCGCAGGGATTTTTCCAAGGTCGCAGGTATTTTGGCAATGTGAAAGCAATTTACAGGAACTTTTAGCACCGTGTGTAGTTGGGCGTGGGCACCTTCTGTACAAAAACATATGAACATTTCAAATCTCAGGAGTAATTCATCAGCTATTACATGCTCCTAGTACACAGCAAAAACTGTGGTGTTAATCGGTGTACATAGAAGACCACACCAGTTATTTTACACCGGTGTTAGATTGGTGGTGTTAGTTTTACACCTATAGGTGTTATTACAACACCTTTGGTTGTTACATTTACACTCTTTGGTGTTATGTTCAATCTTTAGGGTGTAATTTTAACACCTCAGGGTGTGGTCCTCTATTAACACCAATTGGTGTCAGTTTTAACACCACAGTTTTTACAGTGTATCGCTAGTATCAACATGGACCTAGGGTCCATGGTATTAAAAAGAAAGGAGAAAAGAAGGATGTTGATTCTCTGCCGTTCTATTATAAACAGAAATGGCTGCAAAACCTGTCTAGCGCCATCTTGTGTCAGAAGTGGGAATAATGGTCATTTCCTGAATAGTGTTGTGCTTCTTCAAATACTGAATTTCATACATCGTATGGTAAAACAGAAATCCATTCAATAATAATAAACCTGTGAAGCTCCATCGTCATTATGAATGTCCGCAAAGTGCCCAATTGTCTGACAACTAAAAAAAAAAATTGGTCATAGGTCACGAAGATTTCTGGAAGAACTTTCCCATCAAAACTTTAACAAGCAAAAAATTGAACAGTAATAGCTAGTTTTTATATAACGCTTTTCTCATATACGGCTAAAAGTGCTTTCCTGCTTATTATTACCCTGGTAATTGTATTCAATTTATTTCTACAAAATAAATAAATACATAAAAAAGGGTCATCGATTAGGGGGCACTATGCACTATGCAAATATGTACCTCTTTACTGGTTTACAGTAGCTTCACTATTAAAATGTGTTGCTTTTTCATCTAAAAATTCTCTTTTAAATCGTTTTGTCACATGGCAAAAGTGCTTTATCTAGAGCTACAATGCATGAATGCGACTACCGGTATCAAAAAATAGTCAATTGTGAAGTACGAATACTACAAAAATATAGGTTTATGTTTATGGTCAATTCAGCCAGACTACTGCCTGACAATCAGGTCATGGAATGAATCAACACATACTCACATCCTTCTGCTACTAGCTCATATAATGCATTATGTCCTACATAAATTAAATCCTGTATGCTGATTGGTTTAAATAGCATCATGTGACCAAACATGTTCTCACTATTTTGCGATGATGTCGAAAATGAAACGCCCACCGAAGAAAATGTGCTATTCCGTGACGTCAATGATGGAATAGTCGACTATTCCATCATTGACGTCACAGATCATGCAATTTCTTGGGCGCACCGGTCAGCGAGTTTACTCTATCGGGTAAGTCCCGTGAAGGGACGGCGCGGGCACAAATCCGCATTCCGCTGAGCGCATGGTTTCGGAAAAGGTAGATCAGCCTGCGCAGCGCGTTATCTATATTTAAGTTCAGATTAGGAAAAGATGAACTACGTGTACAAGAGTAGATAAACTATTGTTCTACCTTAGTTATTAAATGTAGGATATAAAACAAATATACCAGGCCTTTATTTCGAAAGTATAGAAGGAATTATTTATCCTCGGTTGTACTGGCAAAATTACTATTTTCCCCTCGGGGCTTCACCCCTCGGGAAAAATAGTAATGCCAGTCCAACCTCGGATGAATAATTCCCGCTATACTTACTCAAAGTCTAGTATATTTATATACTATGTGAACAGATGGAAAATGAAAATCACAATAACTTTTGATTATAATAGAAATCGAAAAGAGCAAGTACAAGTAATGAAAAGTACATAAAAACTATAGGCTTATAAACAAGTATGTGATAAATTGTGATGAATCAATGGAACTTGGGAATTATAAAAAGCAACAATAAACTGACATATAGGCCTATCTAAAACAAGGGGGACAGATTGTAAAAAAAAACAATATACAATATTGTAGAGCAGACACAGCTATTGGCTTTTAAACAAGTGTGTGATAAATTTTGATGAATGGATGGAATGTAAAGAATAAAATGCAACAATAAACTGACATTTTCAAAAGAAAGATTATAGAATGTGCACCAAACTGTATACAAAGCATAGTTTGTAAAGTAAACATAACTAATGACATATTCATAAACATGATAAAGAAGTACATGTGATAGATCTGATGTATAAATGACGTCTATAAAGAGTAAAAAGTAACAATAAACTGATATAAATAATTATTTCAAAGGCAAGGGGCATGATGTGCACAGAGCTTTTTATGCATAGCATTCTAATTCAAATAAAAAAAATCATGCAAAAAAAAAAAATAAATGCACAGCATGAGATACAGTTTTCATTTCACTAATAATGAAATAAAATAGACTGTGCTCAGTAATAACATGCAATTTATAATTTTATATCCTATAAATTAATCTTGTTACAATTGTTTTAAAGAGGAAAAGTAAAATAGCATGCAAAATACACAAACACTGCACATTGCATATGGATGACCCTTATATACACACAGGCTCATATTCTGAAGGCGGGTTTAATTCAAACTCTGGTTTAAGTTGTGGTTTAACTATGGATAGCCAATCGTGGCATAAATTTCTAACAGTAGGATTTCGATGAATCAGCTCACTTTTTCCTCTCAAATAATTCTTAACTGTTTCCAAAGAATAAATAAGATAGCTTTCTTTCCCATTCATTAATTTGGAAAGAGTACAGTAAGCATTATAAGAAAAATACAATGTGAGGAAAATTTTGACATTTTGGGCTTTCCATACTTTTAGCACAGAGTTAGACCATGGTCCAAGTTAAACCTGACTTCATTGGTTTTAACATGCAAGAAGATATGCCTATTGAACAGAACTGCAAAGTTCTTGTTGGTCAGTGGGCATGCAACTATTAATATTGGGGTAAAATGGGTATTTGATATAATGGCTGAACGAGCCCATTTCAGAGCCACCTTATATGAAGAGTTGAGCCAACTTGCGTTCGATCAGAAGTCATAAAAGGGTCTTTAGACCATATATATAATGGTTCCCGTCGTCACCATAGCATCACACTTCACAGCTCAAAAGTTCATTGACAGAAATCTTAAAAACAAATTGGCAAGTTTGCATTGACAATAGTGTGTCAGAATCGAACTATGTTGGCCTAACACTGCATATAGAGGGCGCCAGACATGCATGCACAATGCATGGTGGGATTGGTGGTACCTTTAGCTAGAGCCTCCCACGACAGCAGTCTCTCTCGTAGTGGTTTAGGACTGGTCGGACTAACGATCTCTGGAACTGGGTTGTTCCATTGAATGATGTAGGGGTGGGTTGTTCCATTAAATGACGTGGGGGTGATGGGGGTGGTCGGGAGGAGGGACAGTGTTGATGAGGGGTGAACAGGACAGGTTAGAAACAAGAAAAACAAACAACATACCCATGTTAGTTGACCGTGTGAACATAGCCATACCATGAAACACCAAATTACATAGACATATTGGGGAGAGTTAACACTTTCCAAATATCCTTGCTCAAAGTTAGCGCCACTAAATTCTAGATACATCTATCTCATAAAAGCCATTTATTGGTGCTAATATATGGTAGTATTGATACTACAAGTAGTGTGGCTGGAAATGGTGTGCTTCAAAAACAACCAACCATACTCAGGGTTATAGTATTAATTATAAGACAATAAGCATTTGTACTTATACAGGTTAATTAAGAAATGCTGAGAGTGTAGATTCACAC